>NW_021277679.1:0-1196 GCF_002162155.2 Triticum dicoccoides | reverse complement strand
CTGCAGCTAAGCCCCCGAGTGAGAGGGTTGCTCTTCACTCGGTAGGATTTTCACAACTTAGGCGAGTGCTTGGACTGCAGCTAAGCCCCCGAGTGAGAGGGTTGCTCTTCACTCGGTAGGATTTTTATAACTTAGGCGAAACGGATTCGCAGCTAAGCCTCCGAGTGGGAGCCTGGCTCACCACTCGGTAGGATTTTTATAACTTAGGCGAGTGCTTGGACTGCAGCTAAGCCCCCGAGTGAGAGGGTTGCTCTTCACTCGGTAGGATTTTTGTAACTTAGGCGAGCACAGGGCTGCGGCTAAGCCCCCGAGTGAGAGGGTTGCTCTTCACTCGGTAGGATTTTCACAAACTTAGGCGAAACGGATTCGCAACTAAGTCACCCACTGAGGGGAATTTTATTGGAAAATAAAAATAAAAAGTGACAGATATTGTGGAGGAACTATGACACTATTATTTTGAGGTCCATGAACTACAAAAGTACTTTATTGCAACTCATTTGAGTGATAAAACTTAAGTGTAAAATGGGCGGAGTAGCTCCGCGTTCCAAGCTCGGGGCTCGTCGATATTATGCTCGACGTTGTAGAGACGGTACGCCCCGTTGTGGAGAACCTTGGTGACGATGAAGGGGCCTTCCCAAGAAGGAGCAAGCTTGTGTGGTTTGTGCTGATCCACTCGGAGAACCAAATCCCCTTCCTGGAAGGCTCGACCTCTCACATTTCGGGCGTGGAAACAGCGCAGAACTTGTTGGTAGATGGTCGATCGGATCAGAGCCATCTCCCTTTCTTCCTCTAAAAGGTCGACTGCGTCCTGCCGCGCTTGTTCAGCTTCTGCTTCGTTGTAGATTTCAACTCGAGGAGCATTGTGGAGAAGATCACTCGGCAAGACTGCTTCAGCTCCATAGACCAAGAAGAATGGAGTTCTTCCGGTCGACCGATTAGGCGTGGTCCGCAGTCCCCAGAGTACAGATGGAAGTTCGTCGACCCAAGCTCCAGCCGCGTGTTTGAGATCACGCATCAGTCGAGGCTTCAGTCCCTTGAGAATCAGTCCATTAGCTCGCTCTGCTTGTCCATTCGACTGCGGATGGGCGACTGATGCGTAGTCGACCCGTGTGCCTTGGGAGTCGCAGAAAGCTCTGAATTCCTCTGAGTCAAAGTTCGACCCATTATCCGTAATGATGCTGTGCGGGACTCCATAT
>NW_021277678.1:0-920 GCF_002162155.2 Triticum dicoccoides | reverse complement strand
CGTGAGTATCGATGACCGACACGTAAACGCACCCCGGGGTTCAACAATAGTCCTTGAAACGGTCCAGAATCGACCAAAAGAGCGGTTGTTGATGACCGACATGTAAGCGCAGCTTGGGGTTCAACTACCATGGAAATCGCTTTGGGACCCCAAAACCGTGAGTAATAGTGCACGAAACAGGTTAGAATCGACAAAAACCGCGAGTGTTGATAACCGACACGTCAGCGCACCTTGGGGTTCAACAACTATGCAAATCGCTTCGGGACCCCAAAACGGTTAGTAATGGTCCACGAAACGGGTCAGAATAGGCCAAAACTATGAGTGTTGACGACGGACATGCAAACGCACCCTGGGATCGTCAATTGTGAAAATCGCTCCGGGACCCCGAAAAGTAATAGTCCACAGAACGGACCAGAATTGGCCAAAATTGTGAGTGTTGATGACCGACACATAAACGCAACCCGGGGTTCATCAATCATGGAAATCACTTCGGAACCCAAAAACTGAGTAACAGCCCAAGAAATGGGCTAGAATCGGCCCAAACTGCGAGTCTCGACGACCAACACATAAGCACATATTGGGGTTCAACAACCATGAAAATCACTTTTGGGACCCCAAAGCGGTGAGTAAAAGTCCGTGAAACGGGCCAGAATCGGCCAAAACTGCGAGTGTTGATGACCGACACGTAAGCGCACCTTGGGGTTCAACAACTATGCAAATCACTTTGGGCCCCCAAAACGGTAAGTAATAGTCTACAAAACGTGTCAGAATAGGCAAAACTGTGAGTGTTGACGACAAACGCGTAAACGCATCCCGGGGATTGTCAATCATGGAAATTGCTCTGGGAGCCGAAAACGGTGAGTAATAGTCCATGAAACGGACCAGAATCGGCAACAATTGTGAGTGTTGATGACCAACAC
>NW_021277677.1:0-1181 GCF_002162155.2 Triticum dicoccoides | reverse complement strand
ATGCAAAGCTCCAGCAATCCTTCTGAGGACTGGAGTGAGCATCTCGGAGTTGGAATGTATGCTTTGATGATGATCAAAGATTTTGGGTGTATACAAAGTTTATGAGAAACTTGTATTTCCAAAGAAGTGAGTGGGAGCACTATAGAATTTCTGATGAGTATATGTTGTTGACATATTAATGATCAGAAATGACGTAGAATTTCTGGAAAGCATATAGGGTTATTTGGAAAGTGTTTTCAATGGAAAACCTGGATTAAGCTACTTGAACATTGAGCATCAAGATCTATAAGGATAGATCAAAGCGCTTAATAGTACTTTCAAATGAGCACATGCCTTGACGTGATCTTGAAGGTGTTCAAGATGGATCAGTCAAAGAAGGAGTTCTTGCCTGAGTTATAAGGTATGAAGTTAAGACTTAAAGCTCGACCATGGCAGAATAGAGAGAAAGGAACGAAGGTCGTCCCCTATGCTTAAGACATAGGCTCTACAGTATGCTATGCTGTGTACTGCACCTGAAGTGTGCTTTACCATGAGTCAGTCAAGGGGTACAAGAGTGATCCAAGAATGGATCACAGGACAGCGGTCAAAGTTATCCTTAGTAACTAGTGGACTAAGGAATTTTCTCAATTATGGAGGTGGTAAAAGAGTTCGTCGTAAAGGTTACGTCGATGCAAGCTTAACACCTATCCGGATAGCTCTGAGTAGAGATACCGGATACGTATAATGGAGCAACAATTTAGAATAGCTCCAAGTAGAACAGTTATTTGGAATAGCTGCAAATAGAACGTGGTAGCTGCATCTAGGAGATGACATAGAGATTTGTAAAGCACACACGGATCTGAAAGGTTCAGACCCGTTGACTATAACCTCTCTCACAAGCATAACATGATCAAACCCAGAACTCATCGAGTGTTAATCACATGGTAAATGTGAACTAGATTATTGACTCTAGTAAACTCTTTGGGTGTTAGTCACATGGGGATGTGACCTTGAGTGTTAATCACATATCGATGTGAACTAGATTATTGACTCTAGTGCAAGTGGGAGACTGTTGGAAATATGCCCTAGAGGCAATAATAAATTGATTATTATTATATTTCCTTGTTCATGATAATCGTTTATTATCCATGCTAGAATTGTATTGATAGGAAACTCAGATACATGTGTGGATACATAGACAA
>NW_021277676.1:0-1383 GCF_002162155.2 Triticum dicoccoides | reverse complement strand
GCTTCATCATTGTCATATTGCCTTGCATGATCATGTAGTTGACATCGTATTTGTGGCGAGGCCACCATGCATAATTTTTCATACATGTCACTCTTGACTCATTGCCCATCCCGGTACACTGCCAAAGGCACTCATATAGAGTCATATTTTGTTCTAGTATCGAGTTGTAAATAAATAGAAGTGTGATGATCATCATTAATAGAGCATTATCCCATGAAAAAAAGAAAGGCCAAATAAAAAAAGAAAGGCCAAATAAAAAAAGGAAGGGCCACAAAAAATAAGAAGGGACAATGCTACTATCTTTTTTCCACACTTGTGCTTCAAAGTAGCACCATGATCTTTATGATAAAGTGTCTCTTATTTTGTCACTTTCATATACTAGTGGGAATTTTTCATTATAGAACTTGGCTTGTATATTCCAACAACGGGCTTCCTCAAATGCCCTAGGTCTTCGTGAGCAAGCAAGTTGGATGCACACCCACTTAGTTTCTTTTGTTGAGCTTTCATACATTTATAGCTCTAGTGCATCCGTTGCATGGCAATCCCTACTCCTCGCATTGACATCAATTGATGGGCATCTCCATAGCCCGTTGGTTAGCCGCGTCGATGTGAGACTTTCTCCTTTTTTGTCTTCTCCACACAACCTCCATCATCATATTCTATTCCACCTATAGTGCTATGTCCATGGCTCGCGCTCATATATTGCGTGAAATTTGCAAAGTTTGAAAATGCTAAAGTATGAAACAATTGCTTGGCTTGTCATTGGGGTTGTGCATGATGGGAGCATTTGGTGTGACGAAAATGAAGCATGGCCAAACTATATGATTTTGTAAGGATGAGCTTTCTTTGGCTATGTTATTTTGAGAAGACATAATTGCTTGGTTAGTATGCTTGAAGTATTATTATTTTTATGTCAATATTAAACTTTTGTCTTGAATCTTATGGATCTGAATATTCTTGCCACAATAAAGAAAATTACATTGAAAATTATGCTAGGTAGAGTTCCACATCAAAAATTCCGTTTCTATCATTTACCTACTCGAGGACGAGTAGGAATTAAGCTTGGGGATGCTTGATACGTCTCCAACATACCTATAATTTTTGATTGTTCCATGCTATTATATAATCCATCTAGGATGTTTTATATGCATTTATATGCTATTTTATATGATTTTTGGGACTAACCTATTCACCTAGAGCCCAGTGCCAGTTTCTGTCTTTTCCTTATTTTTGAGTATCACAGAAAAGGAAACCCAAACGGAGTCCAATTGACCTGAAATTTCACGGATATTGTTTTTGGACCAGAAGAAGCCCACGGAGTATCGAAGATGGGCTAGAAGAGTCCCGAGGCACCCACAAGGGTGGGGGCGCGCCCTACCCCCC
>NW_021277675.1:0-1053 GCF_002162155.2 Triticum dicoccoides | reverse complement strand
CCTCCAAGTTGTCGTTTAGCTTAACCAACTAGCTCAGGGATATCTAACACCGATTCTTGGAGAGAAGGTGGTTCACAAGAAACCAACTTGATCACGAACTCAACATAGCGGTCAGGTGACAACCCGGTAACACCTCCAAGAAGATATTTGGAAAGTCACGAACCACCGGTATGTTACTAAGCTCGAGAACAATCTTGCTTTTGAGGGCAAGACGATATGATCAAATGAGTGAGGACTTGACAAGATCCTAACTCATTAATCGAAGGGTGCACCGAAATAAGGACTAGGTAGCACGATCAGTCTTAGAGGGATGATTCGAAAACCAACATACTAAGAATGAAATTATTATCCTTTAACTACCAAGCAACAGAGTTGCTAGCAGTATTGATTTCACACATCACAATTCATTTGTCGGTATTCCGGTTGCATCAACACGAGGGCCGAGGAATGAACAGTGATGGAAAGAAGTATCACTGTACCAAGAGTTCATGGGATGGTGTGCAATTCCTATAACAATCTCGATATAAAATATGTAATACTCCAAGGTAGAGCAGAACCAAAAGCTGGATTGGCATTTGATCTGCGGAATACAACTACTTTGACCCAATCCTAGATATGGAAGAGTTACTGGAGTTTGTTTCTCCTAGTCATTCCGGAATAGAATGGCTTGACAGACCACAAGAGTCATAGGCATCGATGAACGAACGCACGCATACTCTTGACTATCAATTGATAGACGAAGGTCAGTAGACAACTAAAGAGGGACAACTCAAAGGAACATATAACTTTCTGAGTTGTGGATGCATAAATTAGTATGTCGAACCGAGTTCAACATAATTCTTCCGGATAACCCATGCAGAAAGGTAGAACTGGCAGAGTCACGATTTATGAATGGAGAACTCCTCAAGAATAATCCTGTTGTGATATTTCAGTTCAACGAGGAACTTCTGCCATAAGTAGTTCATGGTATTTGGAAGAAGAAGATACCACGGACTTCAAGGACTATCGCAAAGGTTACTAATATCCTGAAGGCACTAACAATTACTATCAACA
>NW_021277674.1:0-1748 GCF_002162155.2 Triticum dicoccoides | reverse complement strand
AGGCATGACAAACAAACATGAATGAGTAGGCACAACAGGGCTCAAACAACTCCTACTCATGCTAGTGGGTTTCATCTATTTACTGTGGCAATGACAGGTCATGCAGAGGATAAAGGGGTTCAACTACCGCAGCATGTAACAGTTGAATCGGTGTTGTCCTAATGCAGTAAAAGAGAGCAGGAGCGAGAGAGTGGGATTGTATCGGAATGAACAAGGGGGTTTTGCTTGCCTGGCACTTCTGAAGATAACATTGAGTCTTCATCAGTGTCAACGATCACATCATCGGTATCACGTCTATCGGGAGGGGACAAATACCGGCAACACAGAAGGGAACACAATCAATGCAATGCACAATATGATGCATGATCATGACATGGCAAAATGAATGTGTTTTGGGCTAATGCAACTAGCAATAGATTAAATGAAGTTGGTTTGAATACAAGATTGAAATTCAACTCCATATGTGATTATTCAAATGCCATTCAATTGATTTGTGCTAAACAGCAGCTATAAGTTGTTCTAACATGCATGAAAATGGTACAGATGGATTCCTTGAATTTTTCTGATAATTTTTCATATATAAATTATTTAATTTGGAGTTACGGTTAATTTTCTATGATTTATTGAAGTTTTAGCTATTTTCTGGAATTTCCTGATTATTTTTAAATCCAGAAAATACTTATTGCGTCAGCACTACGTCAGCATGACGTAAGAGGGTCAACGGGGCCGGTCAGGGTCAAACCTGACGTGTGGGGTCCACACGTTAGTGACACAGGGGCTAATCCCGCGTTGACTCGGGCTTTGACCCGCTACGGGGCCCGCTGTCAGTGTCTGTGGGGGTGTTTAGCGTGGTCATTAGCGACTAAGTAAGTGCGCCACGTCGGCGTCACCGGAGACCAGCCGGCGGCGACCACAGGACACAGCGGGGGCACGCCGGACTTGCGCTAGAGGCGTCAGCTTGGCGCGCTGAGGGCACCAGGGGATGGCCCTTGCTCTCGCGCATCCAGAGGACCAAGTGGGAGGTCGTGGGGTCGCCGGAACTCATGCCGGCGACGAGCTTTGGCGGCGATGGTGTTCGGTGGTGCTCGGGCGCGTCGCTACGGTGCATCAGTGAGCAAATGGAGAGGCTGGGCAGCACCTGCTAGTCATGGGGAGCGCTAAGAGCAGCTCAGTGAGGCCAGGGGAGCACGGAGGCTATGCATGCAGCAGCAATGGCGGACGGTGGCTTCGATGCTCGTGGGGAACGGCGCTACGGCACGGAGGGGAGCATGCTGAGTTAGGGGAGAGGGTCAGTGACTCACGGCGATGACGAGGGAACGCTCGGCGAGGTCGGGGACGGTCCAGAGCCGGCGAATTTGACGAAGATGGCCGGCGGGTCCGAGGTAGAAGACGACGGCGATGCAGGGCTTCCGGAGGGCTGTAGATCGGTGGGGAGGAAGAGGGGGTCGAGGCGGAGCTCCTGGGTGCATCGGCGAGGCTAGGGGTGGCCGGTGGCCATGGGTACGGCGACGATGACGGCGAGCTCCGCTCGGTCGCGGGAGGGGAAACAGAGGAGCGAGGGGGAGGGAGGTCCAGAGAGCGAGGGAGAAGTGAGAGGGGGTCGGGGACGTCTCCGTGGCGTCGCGAGGAAGTCGGGGAGGCTGCCACGGCGAAGCAGGAGGTGGCCGGCGTCGGCGCGCGTGCGTCCAGCACGCAGCTGCTTCGGGGCGAGGGGGAGGAAGATGACTGGCAGCTGGGCTGCACAGTAA
>NW_021277673.1:0-1034 GCF_002162155.2 Triticum dicoccoides | reverse complement strand
GAAGTGCGTCCAGTTTTTGCCGTGACCCTCTCTACTTTTTCGCACATTCTATGCGGGTGAAATGATGATACCATGTCAAATTTCAACATTTTCATAGTTCATTTTGTAGTGATTTTCAATTTCACGGTCATTTAGTTCTCTAAACAAATCGGTAAATGACTGAAAAACAGCAAATGATGTCAGAACGTGTTGGAAATTGATGACGTCGCTTTGAATTCAACATACTAAACGCAAAAGAAGTCGGGATTTCAAATAAGTTTAAAAAACATTGAATTGCCCGTGTAACTGATGAGTTCTCGTCCGAAACCCTGATACTCCGAAAGACATTGTCCAGTTTGTACACGAAGTTCGTCCAGTTTTTGCCGTGACCCTCTCTAATCTTTCGCACATGCTATGCGGGTGAAATGATGTTACCATGCCAAGTTTCAACATTTTTAGAGTTCATTTTGTAGTGATTTTCAATTTCACGGTCATTTAGCTCTCTAAACAAGTCGGTAAATGACTGAAAAACAGCAAATGATGTCAGAACGTGTTGGAAATTGATGATGTCACTTTTAATGCTCCATACTGAACGCAAAAGAAGTCAAGATTTCAAATAAGTTCAAAAAACATTGAAGTGCCCGTGTAACAGATGAGTTCTCGTCCGAAACCCTGATACTCCAAAAGACATTGTCCAGTTTGTACATGAAGTGCGTCCAGTTTTTGTCGTGACCCTCTCTACTCTTTCGCACATGCTATGCGGGTGAAATGATGATACCATGCCAAGTTTCAACATTTGCAGAGTTCATTTTGTAGTTATTTTCAATTTCACGGTCATTTAGATCTCTAAACAATTTAGTAAATGACTGAAAAACAGCAAATGATGTCAGAACATGTTGAAAATTGATGACGTTGCTTTGAATGCTGCATACTAAACACAAAAGAAGTCAGGATTTCAAATAAGTTTAAAA
Organism: Triticum dicoccoides; assembly: GCF_002162155.2. NCBI lineage: Eukaryota > Viridiplantae > Streptophyta > Magnoliopsida > Poales > Poaceae > Triticum > Triticum dicoccoides. The sequence goes on along the minus strand of NW_021277673.1, from coordinate 84 downwards.
AACATTGAAGTGCCTGTGTAACAGATGAGTTCTCGTCCGAAACCCAGATACTCCGAAAGACATTGTCCAGTTTGTACACAAAGT
>NW_021277672.1:0-1224 GCF_002162155.2 Triticum dicoccoides | reverse complement strand
AAAGGGCATTTAAATAATCACATATGGAGTTTGAATTTGAATCTTGTATTCAAACCAACTTCATTTAATCTGTTGCTAGTTGCATTGGCTCAAAACACATTCATTTTGCCATGTCATGATCATGCATCATATTGTGCATTGCATTGATTGTGTTCCCTTCTGTGTTGCCGGTATTTGTCCCCTCTCGATAGACGTGATACCGATGATGTGATCGTTGACACTGATGAAGACTCAATGTTATCTTCAAAAGTGCCAGGCAAGCAAAACCCCCTTGTTCATTCCGATAAAATCCCACTCTCTCGCTCCTGCTCTCTTTTACTGCATTAGGACAACATCGATTCATCTGTTACTTGCTGCGGTAGCTGAACCCTTTTATCCTTTGCATGACCTGTCATTCCACAGTAAATAGATGAAACCCACTAGCATGAGTAGGAGTTGTTTGAGCCCTGTTGTGCCTACTCATTCATGCTTGTTTGTCATGCCTGCTACTGCTTAGAGTTGAGTCAGGTCTGATTCATCGGGGATGAATCAGAGGTGTGTGAACATGTCCTACTGTGTGTGAGCTAAGTGTGTGAACACGATTTGATAAAGGTAGCGGTGAGAGGCCATGTAGGAGTACATGGTGGGTTGTCTCATTGCAGCCGTCCTCAGGAACTGAGTTCTGTGTTTGTGATCCATGATTCAGCTACTACCACGCATTGGGCCCGAAACCAATGGACCCTCTCGGCTTCTTAATCACCCTTGTCCTCTGTCCAGGAGTTGCAAGTAGTTTCTGATGTTTGTAGTATGCTGGAGGCCGTGCGCAGCGCTGACCGTAGGGGTGGGCTGTGATGCGGTAGGCATGTGGCCGGGTAAACCGGGCGCCCGTTTGGTGTCACGGAACCCTGTTCACATCGTTTGGGGCTGTGAGCGAAACTCCGGCCGGATCTCCTCATGGATGGAACCCGAATAGGCGATAAACCTGGACTAGAGACTTGAGTGTTTAGGCAGGCCGTGGCCGACACCCACGTTGGGCTTCCGCTTGAAGGTTGCCGAGTACATGTCGTGTAAACGGCGGTAAGTGGTGAGAGCGTGTGTGAAGAAGTACACCCCTGCAGGGTTAATATGATCTATTCGAATAGCCGTGTCCGCGGAAAAGGACTTCTGGGTTGCTTATATCAGTTCATAGACAAGTGAAAGTGGATACTCTAAAATACGCAAGATAAGCGTGAGTGCTATGGATGG
>NW_021277671.1:0-2657 GCF_002162155.2 Triticum dicoccoides | reverse complement strand
AGAGAAGGACCGAATCTGTATTTCCTCCCGCCTCTGGCTGTACTGCTAGACGCCGGCAGAGCAGACGGAGCGGTTGTCTTCTTTACTTGCTTACGAGGCGGAGGAGAAGGACTACGACGCGCCGGAGCAGCCGGAGCGGCGGTAGGTCTCTTCCGCCCTTGCTGATGAGGCGGAGAAGGAGGAGGCTGGCTGCTCGAGCGTGTCGGCGCAGGCGGAGTGCCCTCCCCGCGCCGGAGAAGGAGCCGGTCGAGTGCCCTGATCGTCACTCACCGGAGGAGGAGGCGGTGGAGGAGGCGGACTGCCCTGACTCGCCGGAGGAGGAGGCGGTGGAGGAGGTGGAGTGCCCTGACTTGCCGGAGGAGGAGGCGGTGGAGGAGGCGGAGTGCCCTGACTTGCCGGAGGAGGAGGAGGAGGCGGAGGCGTCCAGTTCGGAAGGTTGATGAGCTCCTTCCGCCATAGGCATGGAGTCTTCAGAGCAGACCCCAGCCTAGTCTCCCCTTCACCGGTAGGGTGGTCAAGCTGGAGGTCCTCAAATCCCTCCGTTATTTCATCCACCATCACCTTAGCATATCCTTCTGGAAACGGACGGCGGTGAAAAGTTGCGCCGGGTTCAGTAGGATAAACAGAGCCAACAGCCGCCTTGACCTTCAAATTCATCCATTGCGTCATAAGGTGGCAATTTTGAGACTCCGTGATAGCATCCACGGGATAGCTGGCAAGAGCCGTCAAGGCATGCTCCGGCTGAAGCAGCTCGGTGGAAGCCACGTTGCTTCTCCGCTGAGATGGCGGGGTAGCTTCGGGGGAAGCTTCGGTAGTATGTTTGCTATGATTTGCTTCTCGTTCCTCTATCGCTTGTACCCTTGCTTGCAGCGCTTGCATTTGGGTCTTCTGCAAGTTTTTCCTCCTCTCCTGGGATTTGTAACCGCCTGTGTCCGGAAACCCAACCTTCCACGGAATGGAGCCTAGCGTGCCTCGTGTCCGTCCAGGGTGCTCAGGATTCCAAATGGCCATTGTGAGCTCGTCGTTCTCTCTATCTGGAAAGAACATCCCTTGCTGCACTGCTTCGATATACTGCTGAAGCTTCCTGACTGGTATGTCCATTTGATTGTTCGTCCAAATGCACTTCCCTGTTACAGGGTCCAAGGTTCCGCCAGCCCCAAAGAACCAAGTCCGGCAACGGTCTGGCCAGTTAATTGTCTCTGGTTCGATCCCTTTATCAACCAGATCATTCTCAGTCTTGGCCCACTTAGGTCGGGCTACGAGGTAGCCACTTGACCCCGTGCGATGGTGATGCTTCTTCTTCGCAGCATTTTGCTTGTTTGTCGCCGACATCTTCTTACTCTTTTTCGATGTCTTGTGGGCCACAAATGCGGGCCGGTGATCTCTGATCTTCTCATATCTGCCCTTGAATTCTGGTGTCTCTTTATTTTCGACAAACTTATTCAGCTCTTTCTTCCACCTCCTGAATAGTTCTGCCATCCTCTTAAGAGCAAAAGACTTGATTAATTGCTCTTTAATTGGCTTCTATGGATCATCCTCTGGCGGTAGGGTGAAATTTGACTGGAATCATTTTTCTGCATATCATTGACATAAGACACCTCAGGGTCTTCTGTAGCCGGCTTTAACCATTGCTGGATGCTGATCGGGATCTTGTCCCTAACCAAAACCCCGCACTGAGCAACAAATGCGCTCTTTGTCCGGAGGGTTCAATCGGTTGGCCCTCGGGCGCGATTGCTATGATCTCAAACTTTTCATCCGAGCTCAACTTTTTCTTCGGGCCTCATCTCTTTACCAAAGTTGTGCTCGATCCGGAGGGCTAGAAAAAAGAACAAAGACTAAATTTATATGTGTACATACCAAAACAATGAATGCATCAATTAGCTAGTCAGCAGAAGCTTAACTAATATATATACCTGGCCGGACTCGGTTCGGTCACCGGAGACGTCATCACGGTCTCCTTCTTGCACCGGCATTGGGTCACCGGAGCCGTCCTCACGGTCTCCTTCTTGCACCGGCATTAGGTCACCGGAGCCATCATAATCATAGCCAGCTGCTTCCAGACCATCAGTGTCGTTGAGAAACAACGAGACGAGGTCATCACTTCCTCGTCCGATTATGTCCCCCAACAACTCTTCTTGTACTTCGTCTCGGGCGGTGTCCATAGTTTCTACAAATATTGACAACATGGCAATTATTATTCAAACATGACAGTGTTGGGGATCGTAGCAGAAATTAAAAAATTTCTACGCATCACCAAGATCAATCTATGGAGTATTCTAGAAACGAGGGGAATAGGAGTGCATCTACATACCCTTGTAGATCGCGAGTGGAAGCGTTCAAGTGAACGGGGATGATGGAGTCGTACTCGCCGTGATCCAAATCACCGATGACCAAGTGACGAACCGACAACACCTCCGCGTTCAACACACGTACGGTTGGGAAGACGTCTCCTCCTTCTTGATCCAGCAAGAGGGAAGGAGAGGTTGATGAAGATCCAGTAGCACGACAGCGTGGTGGTGGATGCAGCAGGATCCCGGCAGGACTTCGCCAAGCACAAGCGGGGAGGAGAGGTGTTACGGAGGGAGAGGGAGGCGCCAAGAGCAAGGTGCGGCTGCCCTCCCTCCCTTCCACTATATATAGGGGCTAGGGGGGCGCAT
>NW_021277670.1:3456-5063 GCF_002162155.2 Triticum dicoccoides | reverse complement strand
CTGCTCTGCTCCCCGAAAGGATTAATGCCATCCGTTCTTAAACCAAACCATATGTTCCTTGGGTCACCTCCAAACTCAGCCCAGTCTTTCTCTCGATTTTTCTCCACTGCGACCCATCAGCGGGTGCTCTCAACTTCTCGTCTTTCTTACGGTCCTCTGTGTGCCATCGCATCAACTTGGCATGCTCTTCGTTTTTGAACAGACGTTTCAACCGTGGTATTATAGGAGCATAACACATCACCTTTGCAGGAACCCTCTTCCTGGGGGGCTCGCCGTCAACATCACCAGGGTCATCTCGTCTGATCTTATACCGCAATGCACTACATACCAGGCATGCGTTCAAATCCTTGTACGCACCGCGATAGAGGATGCAGCCATTAGGGTATGCATGTATCTTCTGCACCTCCAATCCTAGAGGGCATAGACCTTCTTTGCTGCGTACGTACTGTCGGGCAGTTCATTATTGTTTGGAAGCTTCTTCTTCAATATTTTCAGTAGCTTCTCAAATCCTTTGTCAGGCACAGCATTCTCTGCCTTCCACTGCAGCAATTCCAGTACGGTACCAAGCTTTGTGTTGCCATCTTCACAATTAGGGTACAATCCTTTTTGTGATCCTCTAACATGCGATCGAACTTCAGCTTCTCCTTTTGACTTTCACACTGTGTCCTTGCATCAACAATGACCCAGCGGAGATCATCATCATTGGGCACATCGTCTGGTTCCTCTTGATCTTCAGCAACTTCCCCCGTTGCAGCATCACCGTATTCAGGGGGCACATAGTTGTCATCGTCCTCTTCTTCTTCCATCATAACCCCTATTTCTCCATGCTTAGTCCAAACATTATAGTGTGGCATGAAACCCTTATAAAGCAGGTGGGTGTGAAGGATTTTCCGGTCATAGTAAGACTTCGTATTCCCACAATTAGGGCATGGACAACACATAAAACCATTCTGCTTGTTTGCCTCAGCCACTTCGAGAAAATTATGCATGCCCTTAATGTACTCGGAGGTGTGTCTGTCACCGTACATCCATTGTCGGTTCATCTGCGTGCATTATATATAATTATGTGTGTCAAAAACCATTATAGATTCACATGGATAGATAAGTGACCAAATTAATAGAAGTTCATCATCACATTAAAACCAAAGTACATACATAGTTCTCATTGAACAACATATAGCTCTCCAGAGCATCTAATTAAATCATACATTGAAACTATGTAAAACCTTTCAATGCAACAACAAATGCGATCATAATCACAACCAAGGTAACAATTGATCCAACGGCATAATGATACCAAGCCTCGCTATGAATGGCATATTTTCTAATCTTTCTAATCTTCAACCGCATTGCATCCATCTTGATCTTGTGATCATCAACGACATTCGCAGCATGCAACTCTAATATCATCTTCTCCTCCTCAATTTTTTTCCTTCAAGTAATTGTTTTCTTCTTCAACTATTAACCTCTCGACAATAGGGTCGGTTGGAATTTCCAGTTCACATACCTCCTAGATAAATAAAATCTATGTCACGTTGGTCGGCATAATTGTCATAAACAATAAATGAACCAAATAGTTATAAAAGATAATATATACCACATACGAA
>NW_021277670.1:0-1680 GCF_002162155.2 Triticum dicoccoides | reverse complement strand
CACTCCGAGTATCGGAGAGGTATCTCTGGGCCCTCTCGATAATGCACATCATGATAAGCCTTGAAAGCAATGTGACTAATGAGTTAGTTGCGGGATGATGCATTACGGAATGAGTAAAGAGACTTGCCAGTAACGATATTGAACTAGGTATGAAGATACCGACGATCTAATCTCGGGCAATAACATACCGATGACAAAGGGAATAACGTATGTTGTCATTACGGTTTGACCGATAAAGATCTTTGTAGAATATGTAGGAACCAATATGAGCATCCAGGTTCCGCTATTGGTTATTAACCGGAGAGGTGTCTCGGTCATGTCTACATAGTTCTCGAACCCGTAGGATCCTCACGCTTAACGTTCGATGACGATTTGTATTATGAGTTATGTGTTTTGGTGACCGAAGATTGTTCGGAGTCCCGGATGAGATCACGGACATGACGAGGAGTCTCGAAATGGTTGAGAGGTAAATATTTTCATATATAGTACGATAGTATTCGGACACCGGAACTGTTCTGGGGGTACCAGGTACGTCGGGTCACCAGAAGGGGTTCCGGGTAACCCCCAGCAAGCTATATGGGCCTAATGGGCCAAGAGGGGAAACACACCAGCCACAAAGGGGCTGTTGCACCCCCCCCCCAATATGGGCTGGCCAAATTGGAGAAGGGAAGGGAAAGAAGGAAAGGAAAAAGGGAATAGGATTCCCCCTTCCTCCTCTTTCCTTCCTACTTCGAATAGGAATAGGAAAGGGGGAGGCCGAATTGGGAGGACCCCAAGTAGGATTCCTCCTACTTGGGGCGCCCCCTTGGCTGCCTCTCTTCCCCTCCAACCTATATATATGAGGGGGGCACCGCTAGAACACACAACACACATTGTTAGCCGTGTGCGGCGCCCCCCTCCATAGTTTACGCCTTCGGTCATATTCACGTAGTGCTTAGGCGAAGCCATGCGCGGATCACTTCACCATCACCGTCACCACGCCGTCGTGCTGACGAAACTCTCCCTCGACACTTTGCTGGATCAAGAGTTCGAGGGACGTCATTGAGCTGAACGTGTGCAGAACTCGGAAGTGTCGTACGCTCGATGCTTGATCGGTCAGAACGAGAAGAAGTTCGACTACATCAACCGCGTTGTCAAACGCTTCCGCTTTCAGTCTACGAGGGTACATGGACACACTCCCCCTCTCGTTGCTATGCATCTTCTAGATAGATCTTGCGTGAGCGTGGGATTTTTTTTTTTGAAATTGCATGCTACGTTTCCCAACAATTTCCTCTCTTCTGCTTTCCTTTTTTTGTTCTTTAGATCTTCTTGATTTGTGGGATACTTGGCCTTGCAACCGTGACTTGACTAATAGAGTAGAAAATATCTTATTAACGAGGAGAGACATGCAGCAGCACGACGAGGATTAGGGAAAGTAGCAGCAGCAGCATGACTCTGCATAGAAACGGTTTCGAAAAAGCTCCAACAGCAATGAGCTTGTTTTATTTGCTGATAACGCTATATAATGTGATTTCTCTATCACTGAGCGTAAAATCTTGTTTTGCAGTACACTGGAAACTCAAGATGTCAGAGCAATGGTTGCATAAATTAGGACACTATAATGAATAGTGTGATTTTAAGTATTGTATATAGTGTATGTTATGTAATGACTTAGTTATGCTTGAAGAGAGTAATGGAGCC
>NW_021277669.1:0-1169 GCF_002162155.2 Triticum dicoccoides | reverse complement strand
CACTACATGGTGTTTGAGAAACGGATGACCGAGACATAGTCTTTCAGAAGCACTAGCACCTTACATGTGGGGTAGACCGGTACACCTACATCCCCTACATCTGCTAGTCCACCCCGTAAGAGTTCGCACAACTTAGTCAACTATGCTAGAGCCCATAGTAGCATGTGGCTGCACACGGAAGTTTCTAGCATGAAAGATCTTATGATCCCTTTGAGCCTGGGTGGCGGTCCAAAAAAAACAGGCAAGTCCTGATAGACATCAGGTGCCTCAATCCACCCAGATGTGTGTTTAGGTTGCCACCTTAGATAAGCCATTAATTAACAATCTCACATCTGTCATGGATATTCACTCACCCAATCCACGTCTACTAGCATAGCATAGCATAATAAGCAAACGTAGAAGTAACTCCCAAGGTTTCATAAGTAATAGGTAATAGGTACTACCTCATCTACTTCCCATCCCACAATTTAATTAGATCCTAACAATGCAAGTATTTGAGGGTTTGATCTAATGCAATAAAACTGGGTAGTAGGAAAGATATGATCAAGTGTTACTTGCCTGCAAAGTTGATGAAGATGGTTCGCACTCAAAACTCGTGATAGATCTAATCGTCACACTCCGGTCAATCTATCGTAAGCAAACAATAGTAACCACACAATAAGTACTCAACTAATGCACAAGTAAAACTCGAATGAGAGAACGAACCAGAAAGTTCAACTTAAGAACCCTGGTGGCAAAAGAAAGAACGAACCGAACAAACGACGAAAAACAAACGGCGGAAGAAAACAACTCGGTTCTAGCAAGTTGAATCTAGGTCAAAATTTTACTGTAGCAAAAGCTTGTTCAAGTTGATTAGACGAAACGGCGGTTTCGAGATGAAACTCCAGGCGCTTGAATCACCTGATTCCGATAAACGAGCGAGAAGATAAACTAGAACGAAGATCGGATCTGAGATCGCGATCGCGGAATAAATCCGACGAGAAGAAAAAGAAGAACGGTTATACGAACAGACGTCGTTAACCGGGAAATAATCGGTGATCACGTTCGTTGAGACGAACGGTCCGAAAGAAGAACGAAAACCAATCTAGGGTTTTCGGAAAAGAGATCGAAACGAAAAACCGATCTAGAACACCGGAACGGTTTAGCGAAAAATCGGAAAGAAAACGAAT
>NW_021277668.1:0-991 GCF_002162155.2 Triticum dicoccoides | reverse complement strand
TGGAACGGACGTCCTTTAGGTAGGGTGGTCCTGCTTCTTCTTGTGGTGTATGCTGCTACTTCATCATCGTCGTCATGTTCGATCCTCGGGTCGCCGTACTTGTCAAAGTCTTGCTCATTGGCTACTCCATCCATTCCGATGATCTTCCTTTTGCCTCTCCTCACGACAACACGACTGGGCTTTGGCGGGTCGGTAATGAAGAAGCATTGGTCCACTTGGGAAGCCAGTACCCATGGCTCATTTTTCGCGGTGACGTTTGCGCCCGCGGTCTTGGATTTGGCTTCGGGTATAACCATGGTGGTGAAATACCAGTCTTCTTTTATGACGTTCTTGGCCCATCTGACACGGAACATCGGGACCTTCTCTCTAGCGTAGCTCAGCTCCCAGATCTCCTCGATCCTTCCATAGTATCTGTCCTTGTCGTTACCGGTGTAGGATTCCATCGTTACCCCGGAGTTCTGATAACCATCGCTCTTCATGTCCTTGGCCTCGGTGTAGAATGTGTAGCCGTTGATATCGTACGCCTCATAGGTCATCAGGTTGTGCTCGGCACCCTGTGACAAGGCGAATATGAGTTGTTCTTCCGCGGAAGAATCCTCATGTAAAGGGTACGACAGAAGCTTCTGCTTGAACCAACGCGTGAAACATGAGTTGTGCTCTTTGAGTATATCTCCGTCCGTCCTCTATTGGCCTCGGTCATTGTACGTCTTCTTAATAAAGGTTTTGTGCTCTACCACCCAAGGATCGACCACGTCTATGTGTTGTAGCGCGACTAGGTTTGCTCTTTCAAAGTCGGCGAGTCGACCCTCGAAGTCGACATGCATTTCGCGGCGACCCTCACGGTGACCCCATCCAGCGAGCCTGCCGAGGTGCCTGTTGACGGGCAGACCAACGGGGTTCTCGATGCCTAGATAATTCATGCAGTAGGAGATGCACTCTTCGGTCAGAAAGCCCCTGGCTATGCTTCCCTCTGGACGTGACATGTTGCGAA
>NW_021277667.1:0-2958 GCF_002162155.2 Triticum dicoccoides | reverse complement strand
TCTACTTCGTGTACATCGCGTGCGCGGGTGAGAGGCTACTAGTGCTGAAGGTGGAGTGTCGTGAAAGGTCGGGCCGCAACAACAGATCAGATCTCGTCATCGAGGTTCGGTCTTTATCAAGCTTGTGGCTATTTATAAGGTGTTGTGGCATTGGAAAATACTGTGATCGTGCAAGACAATTTCAGTTTAGCAAGCTTTCAACTTGTACTATTAGAATATCCTATGATGTGTGTTAGTAAACGGTATTTGAATGTGGGAGCTGATTGTGTTATTGCAGTTTACTCTAGACTCTAGACTCTAGACTAATTTGGATCTGCTTTGTTCGTGCTGCCAGGAGATGATGTACTACTATGCATGTGGAAATTTGTGGCTGCTTCAAATTGGGTAAGAAATATCAGAATGACTAATTCACATCTACTCCCTCCGTTCCTAAATATAAGTCTTTGTAAAGATTTCACTATGGACTACATACAAACAAAATGAGTGAATCTACACTCTAAAATGCATCTACATACATCCGTATGTGGTTCATAGTAAAATCTCTCTATAAAAACTTATATTTAGGAACGGAGGGAGTAGATGTTTTTTAAGGATGTCACATATAAGTTGTTCACCACATAATTAGGGGCTTCAAGATTTGTACAAAATATTTTTTTTGTCACTAAGGCTCGTGTCACGGGTGTCTTTTTCGATCGCGCACATGGGAGCGTTCCTTTTCCTGTACGGGTCTGGGCACGTGGGAATTTTTTGCGTTATATGTGGTTTCTCTAAAAGACCTTATGTGTTTTTTTAGAATCACGTTATATGTGCTTGTGATCCGTTGTTTTTGTTCTTTTTTTTTGTCTGCGCCTAGGCCTTTTTGTACGGGCAGAATTGAAGGAGCTGGGCTGCGTTTTTTTTGTTTGCTTTTTTTCTTTTATCTATTATAAATCTATTTGTTTCCAATTCATGACTTTTTAAATTCTTTATTTTTTTTGGTGGTGTCAGTTACATATCTATCATCAAATTCCTGAGACCCTTATTTAGTTGCGTGTTCAATATTAGCACACAACTCATGCCTGATCTAGTTGCATGTCCACTTTCGACATGCAACTCGTACTCGACCCAGTATTTGTATCTACTACTAGTTGTTTGTCCAACTCTAACACACAACTTTTTGTCCTAGCTCTATGTCCATCTTTGACATACGCACCCAACCAAATACACGTATGTAGTTGCATTCCAACATTGACACACAATTTGCTCAACCCAATTGCATGTCCAACCCCAACACACAACTGACGACCGATCTAGTTGCGACACGCAATGTCGGAGAGTGAAGTTTTTTCGTTTTTCTTCCCTTTCCATTTGCTTGTTTCGAGCCCATGAAGTTTTTCCAAATTCATGTTATTTCCTTATTTTTATGTTTCCTTTTCAATTTTCTCTTTCCTTTCTTGTTTTTAATTTTGACAAGCAAAAGTGCCCGTGTAAATTATCATCCCTAGCGACCCCATCCCTGTTACCACTTCTTTTCTTTGTTATCATTGTCGGTAACGATGTCCATTACACGCGAAGATTCCACCTAAGCTTGGAACCAATAAAGAATTGCATCACCTGCATGGACAGACCAGCGAACGATCGCGTTTGAGATCCCGGCCACATGACCCACATCTGCACAATCAAATACTTGTGCCTTGTGTTTATGTTATTTGGATTTTACATCATAATAATTTAGTACCAATCCGTGAAGAACACAAACAAAAACTAAATTCAATTTTATTTTAAAATGATCAACGCTATTTTTAGGGTAACACAATCAACGCCACAAACACTGTAGGTTGTGAGTTTGATTCCAGTAACGGTCAATTATTTTTTGCCTCATCTCCTAAACGGGGTGGGTTTTCTTTTTTGAGGGTAACTAGGGACTTTATTCAAAAGTTCAAAGCCGGAGCAATACAAGCAATGTCTGGCAAGGTCCCTAGCCACAGACGGCGACCAGAGGGAAACGCTGAAGCCGCCTTAGCAATGGTGTGAGCTTCCAAATTTGCTTCCCTACACTCGTAACGAAAACTAATTTTTACAAAGTCATTCATGGACTCCTTTATTTCATCTAGAACCAGCGAGTAAGAAGAAAAAGTTCTTCCGTTTAAATCTTTCACCACTTGCAGGCAGTCCGAAGCTATCATCGCATGTGTGACGTTCAGGTCTCTCGCCAGAGCAAGCGCCTCGCTGCAAGCACGAGCTTCGAGGCTCGCTGCACCCACCAGGCCATCAATACTGACCGCTGACGCGCCAAGATAGTGACCATCTTTGTCCCTGCAGATCGCCGCGGCCGCTCCCATCCTACCATTGCGAGATATAGCCCCATCAACATTAATCTTTACCTCATCATTTCCTGGTGCAATCCATCTATGAACCCGATTCTCTGTACTTGTAGTGTTATCCATTGGCTTCATAGATGCAGCTATGTTCAGATCCTCCAAATATCGATTTATGAAGCTGAAAGTAGACAACGGGCTTTGAAATTCATCATCATGTATGGCTCTTCTCCTCGCCCACCAAATAGCCCACATTGATATGAGTACTTTTGCTAGGTCTTGCTGGTTCAAAGTTTCAAACAACCAGAATAACCACAACCTTGCATCGTCCGTTCTATTGGATAGCATAACCTCGACAATCTCCTCGTCTCCCAACGCCCAAACGCAGCGTGCCATCCGACAATCAAAAAGGGAATGCCTCCAGGAGTCATTTTCTGCACCACATATAGAGCATGCCGGGGTGGTAGCCATCTTGCGTTGGTGTCTCGTTGAACCTGTGGGCAGCGACATATGCGAAAGTCTCCAAACGAAAACCCTTACCTTGGAAGGTATTTTAGTTTTCCATAAATGCGACCAGGACTTCTTTTCCTGTGCCAAATTTGAGTGTCCCGCCCTGTGCTCCAACCAATCTTCTCTTTGGTGTTTAATGCCACTTATCATC
>NW_021277666.1:0-2958 GCF_002162155.2 Triticum dicoccoides | reverse complement strand
TCTACTTCGTGTACATCGCGTGCGCGGGTGAGAGGCTACTAGTGCTGAAGGTGGAGTGTCGTGAAAGGTCGGGCCGCAACAACAGATCAGATCTCGTCATCGAGGTTCGGTCTTTATCAAGCTTGTGGCTATTTATAAGGTGTTGTGGCATTGGAAAATACTGTGATCGTGCAAGACAATTTCAGTTTAGCAAGCTTTCAACTTGTACTATTAGAATATCCTATGATGTGTGTTAGTAAACGGTATTTGAATGTGGGAGCTGATTGTGTTATTGCAGTTTACTCTAGACTCTAGACTCTAGACTAATTTGGATCTGCTTTGTTCGTGCTGCCAGGAGATGATGTACTACTATGCATGTGGAAATTTGTGGCTGCTTCAAATTGGGTAAGAAATATCAGAATGACTAATTCACATCTACTCCCTCCGTTCCTAAATATAAGTCTTTGTAAAGATTTCACTATGGACTACATACAAACAAAATGAGTGAATCTACACTCTAAAATGCATCTACATACATCCGTATGTGGTTCATAGTAAAATCTCTCTATAAAAACTTATATTTAGGAACGGAGGGAGTAGATGTTTTTTAAGGATGTCACATATAAGTTGTTCACCACATAATTAGGGGCTTCAAGATTTGTACAAAATATTTTTTTTGTCACTAAGGCTCGTGTCACGGGTGTCTTTTTCGATCGCGCACATGGGAGCGTTCCTTTTCCTGTACGGGTCTGGGCACGTGGGAATTTTTTGCGTTATATGTGGTTTCTCTAAAAGACCTTATGTGTTTTTTTAGAATCACGTTATATGTGCTTGTGATCCGTTGTTTTTGTTCTTTTTTTTTGTCTGCGCCTAGGCCTTTTTGTACGGGCAGAATTGAAGGAGCTGGGCTGCGTTTTTTTTGTTTGCTTTTTTTCTTTTATCTATTATAAATCTATTTGTTTCCAATTCATGACTTTTTAAATTCTTTATTTTTTTTGGTGGTGTCAGTTACATATCTATCATCAAATTCCTGAGACCCTTATTTAGTTGCGTGTTCAATATTAGCACACAACTCATGCCTGATCTAGTTGCATGTCCACTTTCGACATGCAACTCGTACTCGACCCAGTATTTGTATCTACTACTAGTTGTTTGTCCAACTCTAACACACAACTTTTTGTCCTAGCTCTATGTCCATCTTTGACATACGCACCCAACCAAATACACGTATGTAGTTGCATTCCAACATTGACACACAATTTGCTCAACCCAATTGCATGTCCAACCCCAACACACAACTGACGACCGATCTAGTTGCGACACGCAATGTCGGAGAGTGAAGTTTTTTCGTTTTTCTTCCCTTTCCATTTGCTTGTTTCGAGCCCATGAAGTTTTTCCAAATTCATGTTATTTCCTTATTTTTATGTTTCCTTTTCAGTTTTCTCTTTCCTTTCTTGTTTTTAATTTTGACAAGCAAAAGTGCCCGTGTAAATTATCATCCCTAGCGACCCCATCCTTGTTACCACTTCTTTTCTTTGTTATCATTGTCGGTAACGATGTCCATTACACGCGAAGATTCCACCTAAGCTTGGAACCAATAAAGAATTGCATCACCTGCATGGACAGACCAGCGAACGATCGCGTTTGAGATCCCGGCCACATGACCCACATCTGCACAATCAAATACTTGTGCCTTGTGTTTATGTTATTTGGATTTTACATCATAATAATTTAGTACCAATCCGTGAAGAACACAAACAAAAACTAAATTCAATTTTATTTTAAAATGATCAACGCTATTTTTAGGGTAACACAATCAACGCCACAAACACTGTAGGTTGTGAGTTTGATTCCAGTAACGGTCAATTATTTTTTGCCTCATCTCCTAAACGGGGTGGGTTTTCTTTTTTGAGGGTAACTAGGGACTTTATTCAAAAGTTCAAAGCCGGAGCAATACAAGCAATGTCTGGCAAGGTCCCTAGCCACAGACGGCGACCAGAGGGAAACGCTGAAGCCGCCTTAGCAATGGTGTGAGCTTCCAAATTTGCTTCCCTACACTCGTAACGAAAACTAATTTTTACAAAGTCATTCATGGACTCCTTTATTTCATCTAGAACCAGCGAGTAAGAAGAAAAAGTTCTTCCGTTTAAATCTTTCACCACTTGCAGGCAGTCCGAAGCTATCATCGCATGTGTGACGTTCAGGTCTCTCGCCAGAGCAAGCGCCTCGCTGCAAGCACGAGCTTCGAGGCTCGCTGCACCCACCAGGCCATCAATACTGACCGCTGACGCGCCAAGATAGTGACCATCTTTGTCCCTGCAGATCGCCGCGGCCGCTCCCATCCTACCATTGCGAGATATAGCCCCATCAACATTAATCTTTACCTCATCATTTCCTGGTGCAATCCATCTATGAACCCGATTCTCTGTACTTGTAGTGTTATCCATTGGCTTCATAGATGCAGCTATGTTCAGATCCTCCAAATATCGATTTATGAAGCTGAAAGTAGACAACGGGCTTTGAAATTCATCATCATGTATGGCTCTTCTCCTCGCCCACCAAATAGCCCACATTGATATGAGTACTTTTGCTAGGTCTTGCTGGTTCAAAGTTTCAAACAACCAGAATAACCACAACCTTGCATCGTCCGTTCTATTGGATAGCATAACCTCGACAATCTCCTCGTCTCCCAACGCCCAAACGCAGCGTGCCATCCGACAATCAAAAAGGGAATGCCTCCAGGAGTCATTTTCTGCACCACATATAGAGCATGCCGGGGTGGTAGCCATCTTGCGTTGGTGTCTCGTTGAACCTGTGGGCAGCGACATATGCGAAAGTCTCCAAACGAAAACCCTTACCTTGGAAGGTATTTTAGTTTTCCATAAATGCGACCAGGACTTCTTTTCCTGTGCCAAATTTGAGTGTCCCGCCCTGTGCTCCAACCAATCTTCTCTTTGGTGTTTAATGCCACTTATCATC
>NW_021277665.1:0-1757 GCF_002162155.2 Triticum dicoccoides | reverse complement strand
CAACTCATATGTTCTGAGAGAGAACCACCTACTCATGTGTTGAGACCAAGATATTCCATTCCTACCATATGAATCTTGATCTCTAGCCTTCCCAAGTTGCTTTCCACTCAAATCTTCTTTCCACAAAATCCAAATCCTATGAGAGAGAGTTGAGTGTTGGGGAGACTATCATTTGAAGCACAAGAGCAAGGAGTTCATTACCTACACACCATTTGTTACTTCTTGGAGAGTGGTGTCTCCTAGATTGGCTAGGTGTCACTTGGGAGCCTCCGACAAGATTGTGGAGTTGAACCAAGGAGTTTGTAAGGGCAAGGAGATCGCCTACTTCGTGAAGATCTACCGCTAGTGAGGCAAGTCCTGTGTGGGCGATGGACATGGTGGGATAGACAAGGTTGCTTCTTCGTGGACCCTTTGTGGGTGGTTGCTTCTTCGTGGACCCTTCGTGGGTGGAGCCCTATGTGGACTCGCGCAACCGTTACCCTTTGTGGGTGGAGCCCTGTGTGGACTCGCGCAACCGTTACCCTTTGTGGGTTGAAGTCTCCATCAACGTGGATGTAGGATAGCACCACCTATCCGAACCACGGGAAAAACATCCGTGTCTCCAATTGCGTTTGAATTCTCCAAACCCTTCCCTTTACATTCTTGCAAGTTGCATGCTTTACTTTCCGCTGCCAATATACTCTTTGCATGCTTGCTTGAATCATGTGAGGATTGCTTGACTTGTCCTACAATAGCTAAAATCCGCCAAGAACTAAAATTGGGAAAGGTTAAGTTTTTATTTGGTCAAGTAGTCTAATCACCCCCCCCTTTAGACATACTTTCGATCCTATAGTATGATTTCCAATAACTCTGTTGCTTGCTCCATTGTTCCGGGGAACGGAGTTTTAGTCATCTTGCCCATGAGGCATGGTTCACAAGTACCAAGTGATTCATAATCAAGTGATTCCAGAAGTCCATCAGAATGGACTTTCTTCATGCACTTTACACCAATATGACCTAAACGGAAGTGCCACAAATTAGTTGCACTATCATTATCAACTCTACATCTTTTGGCTTCAATACTATGAACATGTGTATCATTACTATCAAGATTTAGTAAAAATAGACCACTCATCAAGGGTGAATGACCATAAAAGATATTACTCATATAAATAGAGCAAGCATTATTCTCTAATTTAAATGAAGAACCGTCTCGCATCAAACAAGATCCAGATATAATGGCCATGCTCAATGCTGACACCAAATAACAATTATTTAGGTCTAAAACTAATCCCGAAGGTAGATGTAGAGGTAGCGTGCCGACGGCGATCACATCGACTTCTGGACCATTTCCCACGCGCATCGTCACCTCGTCCTTAGCCAATCTTCACATAATACATAGCCCCTGTTTTGAGTTGCAAATGTTACCAACTGAATCAGTATCAAATACACAGGCACTACTACGAGCATTAGTAAGGTACACATCAATAACATGTATATCAAATATACCTTTCACTTTGCCATCCTTCTTCTCCGCCAAATACTTGGGTCAGTTCCACTTCCAGTGACCAGTTCCTTTGCAGTAGAAGCACTCAGTCTCAGGCTTAGGTCCAGACTTGGGTTTCTTCACTTGAGCAGCATCTGGCTTGTTGTTCTTTTTGAAGTCCCCCTTCTTCCCTTTACCCTTTTTCTTGAAACTGGTGGTCCTGTTGACCATCAACACTTGATGCTCCTTCTTGATTTCTACCTCCGCAGCCTTTAGTATTGCGAAGAGCTCA
>NW_021277664.1:0-1088 GCF_002162155.2 Triticum dicoccoides | reverse complement strand
TCCCTCGACGTGCTTTGCACAGAGATGGCTTGCGGGCGACTGTCTCTCCAACTTTAGTTGAACCAAGTATGGCTACGCCCGGTCCTTGCGAAGGTTAAAACGGAGTCTATTTGACAAACTATCGTTGTGGTTTTGATGCGTAGGTGAGATTGGTTCTTACTTAAGCCCGTAGCAGCCACGTAAAACATGCAACAACAAAGTAGAGGACGTCTAACTTGTTTTTGCAGGGCATGTTGTGATGTGATATGGTCAAGGCATGATGCTGAATTTTATTGTATGAGATGATCATGTTTTGTAACCAAGTTATCGGCAACTGGCAGGAGCCATATGGTTGTCGCTTTATTGTATGCAATGCAATCGCGATGTAATGCTTTACTTTATTACTAAACGGTAGTGATAGTCGTGAAAGCATAAGATTGACGAGACAACAACGATGCTATGATGGAGATCAAGGTGTCGCGCCGGTGACGATGGTGATCATGACGGTGCTTCGGAGATGGAGATCACAAGCACAAGATGATGATGACCATATCATATCACTTATATTGATTGCATGTGATGTTTATCTTTTTATGCATCTTATCTTGCTTTGATTAACGGTAGCATTATAAGATGATTTCTCACTAAATTATCAAGAAGTGTTCTCCCTGAGTATGCACCGTTGCCAAAGTTCGTCGTGCCCAGACACCACGTGATGATCGGGTGTGATAAGCTCTACGTCCATCTACAACGGGTGCAAGCCAGTTTTGCACACGCAGAATACTCAGGTTAAACTTGACGAGCCTAGCATATGCAGATATGGCCTCGGAACACGGAGACCGAAAGGTCGAGCGTGAATCATATAGTAGATATGATCAACATAACAATGTTCACCATTGAAAACTACTCCATCTCACGTGATGATCGGTCATGGTTTAGTTGATTTGGATCACGTAATCACTTAGAGGATTAGAGGGATGTCTATCTAAGTGGGAGTTCTTAAATAATATGATTAATTGAACTTAAATTTATCATGAACTTAGTACCTGATAGTATCTTGCTTGTTTATGTTGATTGTAGATAGATGGCTCGTGCTGTTGTTCCGTTGA
>NW_021277663.1:0-5678 GCF_002162155.2 Triticum dicoccoides | reverse complement strand
TTGCAATCTGGATATTGCGAATATAAGATGAAAGCTTTATTGATCAAGGTGGGGTTCTGTGACGCCTTTGTCTGGTCGTTGAACACAAACGAAGTACGCGAAGTTGCAGCTATGGCGAACTTTTAATCTAAACAAAACCCAAAGTCTAAACGATGCCCTAAGGGCTGTATATATGGAGGAAGAGGGGGGAATTTCGTGGCCCTTGGTGGAGGGGTCCGAAATCAACCCTATCTCTTGTTTCCCCACACATACGGACTCTAAAAATAGCCTATACTTATGTATTTCGAAATTACATGGGCCTGGCCCAATAATAAGGTGACGCAGCACCTAAAATAGCCTCGGGACGAAATTTATGAAGTGGCATCTTGTATATTTCGTCCAAGGCTTCATGCACCCATTATGGTGGCTTCAAAGTCCTGAAATCAACACTTGTAACTACGTTCTTGTTCCCCTTGCGCATGCCATCATCTCCATGCTTGTTCTTGCTCCAATGTTCATCCTTCTCCAAGCTAGGCCCTTCATTTGTAAGCAAAACAAATGTATCCAATTTAGGCAGCATCATATTCTCATGAACATTAGAATCATTACCAAGAAACGAAAGTACCTGGTAATTTAGTTGGCGTGCACGAGCTCTAGTAATTGGTCCAGTATGTATAGCAGCAGGGGCTGTGGGTGTAACAATTGTATTGATGTCCTCATCATCTCATCGAAAGACGGGACACCTTTGCCTCTATCAAGTGGTATCAGATTTCCAGGTTGCTCGGTGAGATTTTACAGTTTTTCTTAGTTTAGATCGAGTCTGTTCTTCATACCTACAGTCCATGAAAAAGCCACAAAAAAATTAGGGTTAGTTCATCATATCCGAACCAATCTGAGCCTTTGCATAATCTTTATAGGGTTTTGCTTTGTTGAATTTGCGGTTGCATCATCGTGTCTAGTTGCTGGTCTTAGAGTCTAGTCTTTTAGAGTTTCAAGTTCTGGTCATAAGTTGTCACGCCACCGCCGCACCATCATCATCGCCCCTGCCATCTACCACCACCGTTTATCCGCCACCGCTCCGAATCCGTATCCATATACCACCACCAATCCGTGTCCATATACCACCACCGATCCATATCCATATACTACCTCCGCTACCACCACCGCTGCCATATACCACCACCATATATCCACCACCAATCCGAGTTCCTTGCATATTAGGTTTGTTTTCGGGATCCATCTAATTTCCGATTCGTGTTTCCTTGTCTGAGTAGGTTTCGGATTCCAGCAATCTTTTGCCGTCCGTAGAAGAGGTTGGTTTCCAAAAAAAAAGAGTCTGGAAACCACCCTCCGTTTAGGCCCAAAATTTTCGAAAAACGCACTTGACAAAAAAATTTCTGGCTATCCTATTTTTAGGTGTTTCTAAGCGTATTGAGACAGTCGCCGTTATAGAAAGTTTTTTTTGACCCGTTTCCAGTTTTTGGGTCCGGGCAGTCAAAAAAAAAATTTTGGTCACAAAAATTTCGTGCCCATCCTGTCAGTTTGACCTGGGAAGAGTTTTGAGACACTCGCCATTATAGTGATTTTTCGCAAAAAAAAAGAGAGCAGCGCAAAAAAAAGCAGCGCAAAAAAAAAAGAGCGAAAAAAAAATTCGAGAGTGTGCTTTTCCCTTTTTTACGTGCTGCGCCGTGATTTTGTTAGTGTTCTAGGCTCGCGTCTCTAGCACGGTCTAGCCTAGGACCAGCACAGTACCGTCGTTGAGCGTTTATTCAACTTTGCATCTCTGAATTGATTATTGCTGACCCTTTTTGGTACCATATTATAAGCCTTCCCAGCTCCACATACATCTACGTCGTGCGTTTGACTTTCCCTGGTAATCGCTCTATCCATGCTTTGAGAAGTTTTGACTACAACGGTTGCCGATCACCACCTGCTGCTGGGTAAGAACTGGTAAGAATTTGAGGTTTGCTTGACGGGTTTGTGATACACCACCACAACTTCTTAGTAGTCTGTAGGATCATATTCTTGTGTGTTTCTATTGCTGCTAACCATGCCAGGATCACAAGCCGACGAGATTGACCGGGAGAACTTATCAAACAAGGAGCTTCATGATAAGTTTCAGCAAATGATGACTGAACAGGTGCAAGATGTGCTGAACAATTTTGAAGAGGCCATGGAGAAGATTACTGGCCTTGAGAAGACGTTCGAAACAAAGCTCGATAACAGATTTAATGAACTGCTTGCGCGTCTTCCACCACCGGCTGCACCTGTCGCACCTCTGCAACAACAACAACTACGCCCCCTTCCGAATCAGTATGGACGAGCACAGCGTGTTCCTTTTGAGCCAGGACAAAATTCTGGTGTCGCTGCTACTGCTGTTGGTGCTTCTTTGGCTCCTGCTACTGCTGCTGCTGGTACCCAGGAGGATGATGATTATGTGGGAGATTATGAGGATGAGGTTGATCAAAATCCGAACTACGTGCAGCCACCAGCACCACCACCACCACCAGGTCGACCTCAGGTATATATTCGTAATGGTAGGCCTGCACCACCACCTCAGGTACGAGATGATGTCCATATTCCTAAACTGAAATTGAATATTCCACCATTTGAGGGTAGATATGTTCCTAATATATATCTTACTTGGGAGTTAGAAACTGAACAACGATTTACATGTTTACAATATCCTGAGGAGAGACGGGTTGCTGCTGCCGTTTGTGCTTTCACTAGTTTTGCATGTGTATGGTGGTCTGAACATTGTAGATTATATCCTATTCCAACTACTTGGGCTGCTTTGAAAACTGCTATGCGTACGCATTGGGTTCCACCATATTATCAACGTGAATTGCTTCAAAAATTGCAGCGTTTAAGACAAGGGAAAAATTCTGTAGAAGAATATTATCAGGAATTACAAACTGGCATGATTAGATGTGGTATTGTTGAGGAGAATGAAGCTATGCTTGCACGTTTTCTGGGTGGATTAAATAGAGAGATTCAGACCATTCTAGACTATAAGGAGTATACTAATATCACTCGTTTATTCCATATTGCTTGTAAAGCTGAACGTGAAGTGCAGGGTCGACAAGCATTGGGGCGAACTAACTTTTCTGCAGGCCGACCTTCATCATGGACACCACGTGCATCTTCTACTTCAACTGCACCAGCACCTCCATCCGGTGCCACCTACAGCCGTGATACAAGAAAACAGGCACAACCACCATTATCTGCCAAGAGCGCACCTGCGGGGCCTGCACAGCGTTCTTCTTCTTCCATGGCATCAACAGGGCACACAAGTGATATTATTTGTCGTCGTTGTAAGGGAGGAGGTCATTATGCGAGAGAATGCAAATCTCCGCGTGTGATGATTGCTACCGCGGATGGTGGATATGAGTCCGCTAGTGACTATGATGAGGAGACTTTGGCTCTTATTACACGTGAAGAACATGGTGGAGATGATTCTGATCATGAGACGCAATACATGGCTCCTGAAGACGCTGACAGGTATGAATGTTTAGTTGCTCAACGTGTTTTGAGTGTGCAGGTCACACAAGCTGAGCAAAATCAGAGGCACAATTTGTTCCATACCAAGGGAGTTGTGAAGGAACGTTCTGTGCGCGTCATCATAGACGGAGGGAGCCGCAACAACTTGGCTAGCATGGAGATGGTGGAGAAGCTTTCTCTCACCACAAGACCACATCCACATCCTTACTACATCCAATGGTTCAACAACAGCGGCAAGGTTAAGGTAACACGTACTGTTCGTGTGCATTTTAGTATCTCTACATATGCTGATTATGTTGATTGTGATGTGGTACCTATGCAAGCATGTTCCTTATTACTTGGTAGACCATGGCAATTTGATAAAAATTCTGTACACCATGGTAGAAACAATCACTATACTCTTGTTCATAAGGATAAAAATATTACTTTGCTTCCTATGACTCCTGATTCCATTTTGAAAGATGATATTAATAGAGCTAATAAAGCAAAACAGGAGACGAATAAGAGAGAAAATCAGATTGTGGCAAAAGAATTTGAGCAACAAATGAAGCCTAATAATAAACCATCTAGTGTTGCTTCTAAAATTAAATTGAAAAGTGCATGTTTATTTGCCACCAAATCTGATATTGATGAGCTAGATTTCAGCAAATCTGTTTGCTATGCTTTTGTGTGCAAAGAGGCATTATTTTCATTCGAGGACGTGCCTTCCTCTTTGCCTCCTGCTGTCACTAACATTTTGCAGGAGTTCGCTGACGTCTTTCCACAAGACGTGCCACCGGGATTACCGCCTATTCGAGGGATTGAGCATCAGATTGACTTAATTCCCGGTGCTTCACTGCCAAACCGTGCACCATACCGTACCAATCCAGAGGAGACGAAGGAGATTATGCGCCAAGTACAAGAGCTTCTCGACAAAGGTTATATACGCGAATCCCTTAGTCCTTGTGCTGTTCCTATTATTCTAGTGCCGAAAAAGGATGCTACATCACGTATGTGTGTTGATTGTAGAGGCATTAATAATATTACTATTCGTTATCGTCATCCTATTCCTAGGCTAGATGATATGCTTGATGAATTGAGTGGCTCTACAATATTCTCCAAAGTTGATTTGCGTAGTGGCTACCATCAAATTCGTATGAAATTGGGAGATGAATGGAAAACAGCATTTAAAACTAAGTTTGGATTATATGAGTGGTTAGTCATGCCTTTTGGGTTAACTAATGCACCTAGTACTTTCATGAGATTAATGAACGAAGTTTTACGTGCTTTCATTGGACGATTTGTGGTAGTTTACTTTGATGACATACTGATTTATAGCAGATCTTTGGAAGAACATTTGGAACATTTACGTGCTGTTTTTATTGCTCTACGTGATGCACGTTTGTTTGGTAACCTTGGGAAGTGCACCTTTCGCACCGACCGAGTATCTTTTCTTGGCTATGTTGTTACTCCACAGGGAATTGAAGTCGGGTAGCCACGCTCCGTTTAGGCCCAAAATTTTTCGAAAACGCATTTTTCGAAAAAATTTCTGGCTATCCTATTTTTAGGTGTTTCTGAGTGTTTTGAGACAGGTGCCGTTATAGGAAGTTTTTTTTGACCCGTTTCCAGTTTTTGGGTCCGGGCAGTCAAAAAAAAAATTGGTCAAAAAAATTTCGTGCCCATCCTGTTAGTTTGAGTTAAGAAGAGTTTTGAGACACTCGCCATTATAGTGATTTTTCGCAAAAAAAAAAGCAGCGCAAAAAGAAAAAAAATGCGAAAAAAAAAGAGCGAAAAAAAAAATTCCAGAGTGTGCTTTTCCCTTGTTTACGTGCCGCGCCGTGATTTTGTTAGTGTTCTAGGCTCGCGTCTCTAGCACAGTCTAGCCTAGGACCAGCACAGTACCGTCGTTGAGCGTTTATTCAACTTTGCATCTCTGAATTGATTATTGCTGACCCTTTTTGCTACCATATTATAAGCCTTCCCAGCTCCACATACATCTACGTCGTGCGTTTGACTCTCCCTGGTAATCGCTCTATCCAAGCTTTGAGAGTTTTTGACTACAACGGTTGCCGATCACCGCCTGCTGGTGGGTAAGAACTGGTAAGAATTTGAGATTTGCTTGACGGATTTGTGACACCCACCACCACCACTTGTTCGTAGTCTGTAGGATCATATTCTTGTGTGTTTCTATTGCTGCTAACCATGCCAGGATCACAAGC
>NW_021277662.1:0-1152 GCF_002162155.2 Triticum dicoccoides | reverse complement strand
TTGGAGACGTATCAAGCATCTACATGAACATCATCATTATCATTATTACTAGGTTCATGTTCATCACCAGAATGTGTTTCAGCATCAGAAATGGAAATATCATTTGGGTTTTCAGGTGTGTCTACAGTAGGTTCACTAGAATCATGCAAGGTCCTATCATCTTTCTTTTTCTTTTTAGGTGGACTAGGTGCATCAGTATTAATTCTTTGAGAGTCTTTCTCAATTCTCTTAGGATGGCCTTTAGGATACAAAGGTTCCTGAGTCATTTTACCACCCCTAGTCATAACTCTAACAACATGATCATTCATCTTATTGTTCATATCTGTCGGAATAATTGGACACGGATACCCCGAAGATGGCGAGACAAGAATTCAAGACATCGGGGCTAGCGAAGCCCCTCAGTCCAACTACCAGGCCGACTGCTGGTTGCCGACTGCTCCACCAGGCCAACTACTGGCTGCCGACTCCTCCACTAGGCCAACTGCTGGCTGCCGACTCCTCCACCAGGCCGACTGCCCGAAGTCAACTGCGGCCTGACACGACCCCCACGTGATGGCCGTACCCGGCACTATTCACGTGTCACCCCAGCCATCATGTACAGTGTCCCTTGTCCCTGGGCACTATTTATGAAGTGATCCAGGGGACAAGGATGACACCCCACCATACCCCCTTGCTCCCATACCACACTTAGCTTAGATAGTAAGCTAGCTCCACACAATACATATCCATACATCCACCCTCACATGCACACACGCATGAGCATACACATGCTCACGGCCATGAGCCATGAGCATGGCCAGCCACTAGAGCATGCCACATACATGCATATATGAAACCAGATGCCTGTGGCTCTGCTTTCAGATACAGCTCCAGGAGCAACTCTGTACCAGATATACCAGATATACTCAGACATGCAGGAGTAGGGGTGTTATCTCTCCGGAGAGCCCCGAACCTGGGTAAACTAGCACGTGCTACTCGCATACCCGTCCCTGGATATTTCGGCAGCAGTCTTGCCCTCACACGAAGCCACCTTGTGGCATATGTC
Organism: Triticum dicoccoides; assembly: GCF_002162155.2. Taxonomy (NCBI): domain Eukaryota; kingdom Viridiplantae; phylum Streptophyta; class Magnoliopsida; order Poales; family Poaceae; genus Triticum; species Triticum dicoccoides. Next base: position 107 of record NW_021277662.1, on the reverse strand, counting down.
GTCTTGCACCCCCCTTGAGAATACCACGACATTTGGCGCCCACCGTGGGGCGGTACTATGCTACCGCGCTGCTGCTGGTTTCGCAGTTCGGGTGGGACCATCTTCAT
>NW_021277661.1:0-1018 GCF_002162155.2 Triticum dicoccoides | reverse complement strand
CATGGGATTGTATCGATATGATCAAATGGTTGGTTGCTTGCCTGATGGTTCGATGCACGGATACGGTTCTTCGTTAGGGTAATCACGGTACTCCTCGGGGACAGAACCTGTCGCAAAGGGCATCGATACACAAGCATCACCAAACAATGTGCAACAATATGATGCATGCATGAAACATGGCAATATGAGTGTATTGGGCTAATGCAACTAAAGCTAGAAGGGTTTGAACAAATTTGAATCAAAGATTCAAATTCCAAATTCAAATATGGCCTTTTTAAGTGCCTTTTCTTGTTCTGCTTAAAACATCAATTTAACTTGTTTGATCATGCATGAAAATAGTACAGATGGATAGATTGGATTTTTCTGATCATTTTTCATATATAATTTGTCCAATTTGGAGTTACAGAATAAAAGTTATGAATTTTTGAAGTTTAAATAATATTCTGGAATTTCCTAATTTAATTTAAATCCAGAAAATCAATTACTGCGTCAGCCTGACGTCAGTGTGACGTCAGCAGATCAACGGAACTGGTCCAGGTCAAACCTGACAGTGGGTCCCGCATGTCAGGGTGATTATTTTAATTAAAACTTAATTAAAACTAATCCTGTTTAATTAACAGGGCTGGGCCCCACCTGTCATTGACTCAGGGGAGTCAACCAGGGCCCACCCGTGGTCAAAGTGGATGTCGGCTGCCGGCGTTTAGTCGCCGGCGAGCCCGACGCGGCGGCGGAAGTGGTTTTGGTCATTTCGGCCACCAGAGGGGCCGCGGAGACCACCGGAGTGGAGCTGAGGCCAACCCGCAGCTCTTGGCGGAGCCCGTTGGGGTCGGGGTGGCCGGAGTCGACGGCGGCGAGCTCGGCTGCGGCCGCCGGGGTTCGGTCGTGCACGGGAACGGTGCTGGAGCTCGAAGTCGAGCAAAGCGAGGCACTAGGAATGCTCTACGGGGTCTTGCGAACTCGTTGGACTCGTCGGGGTGACCAAATGGTCACCGGAGCTGCGTCGACGGCGAGCTCGGCG
>NW_021277660.1:0-1245 GCF_002162155.2 Triticum dicoccoides | reverse complement strand
CTCCACAGCTCCCCGGAAGCCCTGCATCGCCGCCACGTCGCCGTTCCCCTCTTCGGGCTCCGACCACCGTCGCCGTCGAATTCGCCGTCTCCAGCGCGTCCCCGAGCCCGCTTCGACGCCCACTGCAACCGCGGTGAGCTACGCCACCGTTTCCCCCTCTCCTTCCCCTCGTTCCCTCACCGTAGCCACCTCCCCACCACGGCCGAACCTCCGCCGTCGCCGAGCTCGCCGTCGACGCAGCTCCGGTGACCATTTGGTCACCCCGGCGAGTTCAACGAGTTCGCAAGACCCCGTAGAGCATCCCTAGCGCCTCGCTTTGCTCGACTTCGAGCTCCAGCACCGTTCCCGTGCACGACCGAACCCCGGCGGCCGCAGCCGAGCTCGCCGCCGTCGACTCCAGCCACCCCAGCCCCAACGGGCTCCGCCAAGAGCTGCGGGTTGGCCTCAGCTCCACTCCGGTGGTCTCCGCGGTCCGTTTGGTGGCCGAAATGACCAAAACCACTTCCGCCGCCGCGTCGGGCTCGCCGGCGGCTAAACGCCGGTGCAGCCGACTCGGGTTTGACCACGGGTGGGCCCTGGTTGACTCCCCTGAGTCAATGACAGGTGGGGCCCAGCCCTGTTAATTAAACAGGATTAGTTTTAATTAAGTTTTAGTTAAAATAATCACCCTGACATGCGGGACCCACTGTCAGGTTTGACCTGGACCAGTTCCGTTGACCTGCTGACGTCACACTGACGTGAGGCTGACGCAGTAATTGATTTTCTGGATTTAATTTAAATCAGAAATTCCAGAATATTATTTAAACTTCAAAAATTCATAACTTTTATTCTGTAACTCCAAATTGGACAAATTATATATGAAAAATGATCAGAAAAATCCAATCTATCCATCTGTACTATTTTCATGCATGATCAAACAAGTTAAATTGATGTTTTAAGCAGAACAAGAAAAGGCACTTAAAAAGGCCATATTTGAATTTGGAATTTGAATCTTTGATTCAAATTTGTTCAAACCCTTCTGGTTTTAGTTGCATTAGCCCAATACACTCATATTGCCATGTTTCATGCATGCATCATATTGTTGCACATTGTTTGGTGATGCTTGTGTATCGATGCCCTTTGCGACAGGTTCTGTCCCCGAGGAGTATCGTGATTACCCTAACGAAGAACCGTATCCGTGCATCGAACCATCAGGCAAGCAACCAACCATTTGATCATATCGATACAATCCCATGTTCTCGCTCC
>NW_021277659.1:0-1051 GCF_002162155.2 Triticum dicoccoides | reverse complement strand
CGTGGACAGCGCTGACCGTAGGGGTGGGCTGTGATGCGGTAGGCACGTGGCCGGGTATACCGGGCGCCCGTTTGGTGTCACGGAACCCTGTTCACATCGTTTGGGGCTGTGAGCGAAACTCCGGCCGGATCTCCTCATGGATGGAACCCGAATAGGCGATAAACCTGGACTAGAGACTTGAGTGTTTAGGTAGGTCGTGGTCTACACCCACGTCGGCTTTCGCTTGAAGTCTGCCGAGCACATGTCGTGTGCAGACGCTAAGTGGTGGAAACATGTATGAAGAAGTACACCCCTGCAGGGTTAATATCATCTATTCGAATAGCCGTGTCCGCGGTAAAGGACTTCTGGGTTGCTTATATCAGTTCATAGACAAGTGAAAGTGGATACTTTAAAATGCGCAAGATAAGCGTGAGTGCTATGGATGGCATTCTCGTAGGGAGACGGGAGCGGATCCATAGTGGTGTATTGATATGGTGAATATGTGGACTCGTGTGCACCACCTCAAAAGAGTTACTTGTAGTCGTAGTTCAGGATAGCCACCGAGTCAAAGCTGGCTTGCTGCAGTTAAACCCCACCATCCCCTTGTTGATAATGATGCATATGTAGTTAGTTCTGATGTAAGTCTTGCTGGGTACATTTGTACTCACGTTTGCCTATTTTATGTTTTTGCAGAGAGACTTCGGTCTCACTAGTAGTTCCACGTGGACTTCGACGTTTAGCTTGTTACCTCAGCTACGATCTTGTGCCCTCGGCAGTATCTGGTAGATAGTCAGGCTTCTCAGCCTTTTTCATTTATAGTTGTCTGTACTCAGACATGTTAAGCTTCCGCATGTGCTTTGACTTGTATGCTCTGATTGTTGGGTCATGAGACCCATGATTGTAATATCTCGCTCCTCGGAGCCTATTTGAATAAATTACTTGAGTCGTAGAGTCATGTTGTGATGCCATGTTGTATTTGCACATATCGAGCATATTGTGTGTATGCTATTGAAATGCTTGGTATGTGTGGGATCTGACCATCTAGTTGTTTATCTTTAGTAGCCTCTCTTAC
>NW_021277658.1:27300-43036 GCF_002162155.2 Triticum dicoccoides | reverse complement strand
AGTGAGTAATAGTCCATGAAACAGGCCAGAATCAGCAAAAACTGTGAGTGTTGATGACTAACACGTAAGTGCGCCTTGGGGTTCAACAACTACGGAAATCACTTCAGGACCAGAAAACCGTGACTAAAAGTCCACAAAACGCGTTAGAATTGGCCAAAACTGTGAGTGTTCATAACCGACACGTAAGCGCACCCGGGGGTTCGTTAATCGTGGAAATCATTCCGGGGCCCCAAAACAGTGAGTAATTGTCCATGAAACGGGCCAGAATTGGCCAAAACTACTAGTATTGATGACCAACATGTAAACGCACCCCGCGGTTCGTTAATCGTGGAAATCACACCGGGGCCCCAAAACAGTGAGTGTTGATGACCGACACCTAAACGCACCTTGGGGTTCAACAACTATGGAAATCGCTTCGGGACACCTAAATGGTGAGTAATAGCCCATGAATCGCGTCAGAATTGGCCAAAACTGTGAGTGTTGACGACAGACACGCAAACGCACTCCGAGGATTGTCAATCCTGGAAATCGCTCAAGGACGCCCAAACGGTGAGTAATAGTGCATGAAACGGACAAGAATTGGCCAAAATTGTGAGTGTTTATGACCGACACGTAAACGCACCCTGGAGTTCGTCAATCGTGGAAATGACTCCGGGACCCCAAAACTAAGTAATAATGCAAGAAATGGTCCAAAATCGGCCCAAAGTGCGCTTGTTGATGATCGACATGTAAGTGCACCATGGGATTAAACAACCGTGGAAATCACTTTGGGGCCCCGAAACGGTGAGTAATAGTCCATGAAATGGGCCAGCATCGGCAAAAACTGTGAGTGTTGATGACCGACACGTAAACGGACCTTAGGGTTCAACCACTATGGAATCGCTTCGGGACCCCTAAATGATGAGTAATAGTCCACGAATAGCGTCAGAATTGGCAAAAACTGTGAGGGTTGACGACAGAGACGCAAACACACCCCGGGGATTATAAATCGTCTAAATCGCTCTGGGACGCCAAAACGGTGAGTAATAGTACACAAAACGGACCAGAAATTGGCCAAAATTGTGAGTGTCATTGACCGAGACGTAAATGCACCACGGGGTTCGTAAATCGTGGAAATCACGCTTGGACCCAAAAACAGAGTAATAGTCCAAGAAACGAGCGAGAATCGGCCAAAACTGCAAGTGTTGATGACCGACACGTAAATGCACCCTGCGGTTCGTTAACCGTGGAAATCACTCCGGGGCCCCAAAACAGTGAGTAATAGTCCATGAAACAGGCCAGAATCAGCAAAAACTGTGAGTGTTGATGACTAACACGTAAGTGCGCCTTGGGGTTCAACAACTACGGAAATCACTTCAGGACCAGAAAACGGTGACTAAAAGTCCACAAAACGCGTTAGAATTGGCCAAAACTGTGAGTGTTCATAACCGACACGTAAGCGCACCCGGGGGTTCGTTAATCGTGGAAATCATTCCGGGGCCCCAAAACAGTGAGTAATTGTCCACGAAACGGGCCAGAATTAGCCAAAACTACTAGTATTGATGACCGACATGTAAACGCACCCTGCGGTTCGTTAATCGTGGAAATCACACCTGGGCCCCAAAACAGTGAGTGTTGATAACCGACACCTAAACGCACCTTGGGGTTCAACAACTATGGAAATCGCTTCGGGACACCTAAATGGTGAGTAATAGCCCACGAAACGCGTCAGAATTGGCCAAAACTGTGAGTATTGACGACAAACATGCAAACGCACTCCGGGGATTGTCAAATCGTGGAAATCGCTCAAGGACGCCCAAACGGTGAGTAATAGTGCATGACACGGACGAGAATTGGCCAAACTTGTGAGTGTTTATGACCGACACGTAAACGCACCCCGGAGTTCGTCAATCGTGGAAATCACTTCGGGACCCCAAAACTAAGTAATAATGCAAGAAATGTTCCAAAATCGGCCCAAAGTGCGCTTGTTGACGATCGACATGTAAGCGCACCATGGGGTTAAACAACCGTGGAAATCACTTTGGGGCCCCAAAACGGTGAGTAATAGTCCATGAAATGGGCCAGCATCGTCCAAAACTGTGAGTGTTGATGACCGACACGTAAATGGACCTTAGGGTTCAACCACTATGGAATTGCTTCGGGACCCCTGAATGATGAGTAATAGTCCACGAATCGCGTCAGAATTGGCAAAAACTGTGAGTGTTGACGACAAAGACGCAAACACACCCCGGGGATTGTAAATCGTCTAAATCGCTCTGGGACGCCAAAACAGTGAGTAATAGTACACAAAACGGACCAGAAATTGGCCAAAATTGTGAGTGTCATTGACCGACACATAAATGCACCACGGGGTTCGTAAATCGTGGAAATCATGCTTTGACCCAAAAACAGAGTAATAGTCCAAGAAACGAGCGAGAATCGGCCAAAACTGCGAGTGTTGATGACCGACACGTAAATGCACCCTGCGGTTCGTTAACCGTGGAAATCACTCCGGGGCCCCAAAAAAGTGAGTAATAGTCCATGAAACAGGCCAGAATCAGCAAAAACTGTGAGTGTTGATGACTAACACGTAAGTGCGCCTTGGGGTTCAACAACTACGGAAATCACTTCAGGACCAGAAAACCGTGACTAAAAGTCCACAAAACGCGTTAGAATTGGCCAAAACTGTGAGTGTTCATAACCGACACGTAAGCGCACCCGGGGGTTCGTTAATCGTGGAAATCATTCCGGGGCCCCAAAACAGTGAGTAATTGTCCATGAAACGGGCCAGAATTGGCCAAAACTACTAGTATTGATGACCAACATGTAAACGCACCCCGCGGTTCGTTAATCGTGGAAATCACACCGGGGCCCCAAAACAGTGAGTGTTGATGACCGACACCTAAACGCACCTTGGGGTTCAACAACTATGGAAATCGCTTCGGGACACCTAAATGGTGAGTAATAGCCCATGAATCGCGTCAGAATTGGCCAAAACTGTGAGTGTTGACGACAGACACGCAAACGCACTCCGAGGATTGTCAATCCTGGAAATCGCTCAAGGACGCCCAAACGGTGAGTAATAGTGCATGAAACGGACAAGAATTGGCCAAAATTGTGAGTGTTTATGACCGACACGTAAACGCACCCTGGAGTTCGTCAATCGTGGAAATGACTCCGGGACCCCAAAACTAAGTAATAATGCAAGAAATGGTCCAAAATCGGCCCAAAGTGCGCTTGTTGATGATCGACATGTAAGTGCACCATGGGATTAAACAACCGTGGAAATCACTTTGGGGCCCCGAAACGGTGAGTAATAGTCCATGAAATGGGCCAGCATCGGCAAAAACTGTGAGTGTTGATGACCGACACGTAAACGGACCTTAGGGTTCAACCACTATGGAATCGCTTCGGGACCCCTAAATGATGAGTAATAGTCCACGAATAGCGTCAGAATTGGCAAAAACTGTGAGGGTTGACGACAGAGACGCAAACACACCCCGAGGATTGTAAATCGTCTAAATCGCTCTGGGACGCCAAAACGGTGAGTAATAGTACACAAAACGGACCAGAAATTGGCCAAAATTGTGAGTGTCATTGACCGAGACGTAAATGCACCACGGGGTTCGTAAATCGTGGAAATCACGCTTGGACCCAAAAACAGAGTAATAGTCCAAGAAACGAGCGAGAATCGGCCAAAACTGCAAGTGTTGATGACCGACACGTAAATGCACCCTGCGGTTCGTTAACCGTGGAAATCACTCTGGGGCCCCAAAACAGTGAGTAATAGTCCATGAAACAGGCCAGAATCAGCAAAAACTGTGAGTGTTGATGACTAACACGTAAGTGCGCCTTGGGGTTCAACAACTACGGAAATCACTTCAGGACCAGAAAACGGTGACTAAAAGTCCACAAAACGCGTTAGAATTGGCCAAAACTGTGAGTGTTCATAACCGACACGTAAGCGCACCCGGGGGTTCGTTAATCGTGGAAATCATTCCGGGGCCCCAAAACAGTGAGTAATTGTCCACGAAACGGGCCAGAATTAGCCAAAACTACTAGTATTGATGACCGACATGTAAACGCACCCTGCGGTTCGTTAATCGTGGAAATCACACCTGGGCCCCAAAACAGTGAGTGTTGATAACCGACACCTAAACGCACCTTGGGGTTCAACAACTATGGAAATCGCTTCGGGACACCTAAATGGTGAGTAATAGCCCACGAAACGCGTCAGAATTGGCCAAAACTGTGAGTATTGACGACAAACATGCAAACGCACTCCGGGGATTGTCAAATCGTGGAAATCGCTCAAGGACGCCCAAACGGTGAGTAATAGTGCATGACACGGACGAGAATTGGCCAAACTTGTGAGTGTTTATGACCGACACGTAAACGCACCCCGGAGTTCGTCAATCGTGGAAATCACTTCGGGACCCCAAAACTAAGTAATAATGCAAGAAATGTTCCAAAATCGGCCCAAAGTGCGCTTGTTGACGATCGACATGTAAGCGCACCATGGGGTTAAACAACCGTGGAAATCACTTTGGGGCCCCAAAACGGTGAGTAATAGTCCATGAAATGGGCCAGCATCGTCCAAAACTGTGAGTGTTGATGACCGACACGTAAATGGACCTTAGGGTTCAACCACTATGGAATTGCTTCGGGACCCCTGAATGATGAGTAATAGTCCACGAATCGCGTCAGAATTGGCAAAAACTGTGAGTGTTGACGACAAAGACGCAAACACACCCCGGGGATTGTAAATCGTCTAAATCGCTCTGGGACGCCAAAACAGTGAGTAATAGTACACAAAACGGACCAGAAATTGGCCAAAATTGTGAGTGTCATTGACCGACACATAAATGCACCACGGGGTTCGTAAATCGTGGAAATCATGCTTTGACCCAAAAACAGAGTAATAGTCCAAGAAACGAGCGAGAATCGGCCAAAACTGCGAGTGTTGATGACCGACACGTAAATGCACCCTGCGGTTCGTTAACCGTGGAAATCACTCCGGGGCCCCAAAAAAGTGAGTAATAGTCCATGAAACAGGCCAGAATCAGCAAAAACTGTGAGTGTTGATGACTAACACGTAAGTGCGCCTTGGGGTTCAACAACTACGGAAATCACTTCAGGACCAGAAAACCGTGACTAAAAGTCCACAAAACGCGTTAGAATTGGCCAAAACTGTGAGTGTTCATAACCGACACGTAAGCGCACCCGGGGGTTCGTTAATCGTGGAAATCATTCCGGGGCCCCAAAACAGTGAGTAATTGTCCATGAAACGGGCCAGAATTGGCCAAAACTACTAGTATTGATGACCAACATGTAAACGCACCCCGCGGTTCGTTAATCGTGGAAATCACACCGGGGCCCCAAAACAGTGAGTGTTGATGACCGACACCTAAACGCACCTTGGGGTTCAACAACTATGGAAATCGCTTCGGGACACCTAAATGGTGAGTAATAGCCCATGAATCGCGTCAGAATTGGCCAAAACTGTGAGTGTTGACGACAGACACGCAAACGCACTCCGAGGATTGTCAATCCTGGAAATCGCTCAAGGACGCCCAAACGGTGAGTAATAGTGCATGAAACGGACAAGAATTGGCCAAAATTGTGAGTGTTTATGACCGACACGTAAACGCACCCCGGAGTTCGTCAATCGTGGAAATCACTCCGGGACCCCAAAACTAAGTAATAATGCAAGAAATGGTCCAAAATCGGCCCAAAGTGCGCTTGTTGATGATCGACATGTAAGCGCACCATGGGATTAAACAACCGTGGAAATCACTTTGGGGCCCCGAAATGGTGAGTAATAGTCCATGAAATGGGCCAGCATCGGCAAAAACTGTGAGTGTTGATGACCGACACGTAAACGGACCTTAGGGTTCAACCACTATGGAATCGCTTCGGGACCCCTAAATGATGAGTAATAGTCCACGAATCGCGTCGGAATTGGCAAAAACTGTGAGTGTTGACGACAGAGACGCAAACACACCCCGGGGATTGTAAATCGTCTAAATCGCTCTGGGACGCCAAAACGGTGAGTAATAGTACACAAAACGGACCAGAAATTGGCCAAAATTGTGAGTGTCATTGACCGAGACGTAAATGCACCACGGGGTTCGTAAATCGTGGAAATCACGCTTGGACCCAAAAACAGAGTAATAGTCCAAGAAACGAGCGAGAATCGGCCAAAACTGCAAGTGTTGATGACCGACACGTAAATGCACCCTGCGGTTCGTTAACCGTGGAAATCACTCCGGGGCCCCAAAACAGTGAGTAATAGTCCATGAAACAGGCCAGAATCAGCAAAAACTGTGAGTGTTGATGACTAACACGTAAGTGCGCCTTGGGGTTCAACAACTACGGAAATCACTTCAGGACCAGAAAACGGTGACTAAAAGTCCACAAAACGCGTTAGAATTGGCCAAAACTGTGAGTGTTCATAACCGACACGTAAGCACACCCAGGGGTTCGTTAATCGTGGAAATCATTCCGGGGCCCCAAAACAGTGAGTAATTGTCCACGAAACGGGCCAGAATTGGCCAAAACTACTAGTATTGATGACCGACATGTAAACGCACCCCGTGGTTCGTTAATCGTGGAAATCACACCGGGGCCCCAAAACAGTGAGTGTTGATGACCGACACCTAAACGCACCTTGGGGTTCAACAACTATGGAAATCGCTTCGGGACACCTAAATGGTGAGTAATAGCCCATGAATCGCGTCAGAATTGGCCAAAACTGTGAGTGTTGACGACAGACACGCAAACGCACTCCGGGGATTGTCAATCGTGGAAATCGCTCAAGGACGCCCAAACGGTGAGTAATAGTGCATGAAACGGACGAGAATTGGCCAAAATTGTGAGTGTTTATGACCGACACGTAAACGCACCCCGGAGTTCGTCAATCGTGGAAATCACTCCGGGACCCCAAAACTAAGTAATAATGCAAGAAATGGTCCAAAATCGGCCCAAAGTGCGCTTGTTGATGATCGACATGTAAGCGCACCATGGGATTAAACAACCGTGGAAATCACTTTGGGGCCCCGAAACGGTGAGTAATAGTCCATGAAATGGGCCAGCATCGGCAAAAACTGTGAGTGTTGATGACCGACACGTAAACGGACCTTAGGGTTCAACCACTATGGAATCGCTTCGGGACCCCTAAATGATGAGTAATAGTCCACGAATCGCGTCAGAATTGGCAAAAACTGTGAGTGTTGACGACAGAGACGCAAACACACCCCGGGGATTGTAAATCGTCTAAATCGCTCTGGGACGCTAAAACGGTGAGTAATAGTACACAAAACGGACCAGAAATTGGCCAAAATTGTGAGTGTCATTGACCGACACGTAAACGCACCACGGGGTTCGTAAATCGTGGAAATCACGCTTGGACCCAAAAACAGAGTAATAGTCCAAGAAACGGGCCAGAATCGGCCAAAACTGCGAGTGTTGATGACCGACACGTAAATGCACCCTGCGGTTCGTTAACCGTGGAAATCACTCCGGGGCCCCAAAACAGTGAGTAATAGTCCATGAAACAGGCCAGAATCAGCAAAAACTGTGAGTGTTGATGACTAACACGTAAGTGCGCCTTGGGGTTCAACAACTACGGAAATCACTTCAGGACCAGAAAAAGGTTACTAAAAGTCCCTAAAACGCGTTAGAATTGGCCAAAACTGTGAGTATTCATAACCGACACGTAAGCGCACCCGGGGGATCGTTAATCGTGGAAATCATTCCGGGGCCCCAAAACAGTGAGTAATTTTCCACGAAACGGGCCAGAATTGGCCAAAACTACTAGTATTGATGACCGATATGTAAACGCACCCCGCGGTTCGTTAATCGTGGAAATCACACCAGGGCCCCAAAACAGTGAGTGTTGATGACCGACACCTAAACGCACCTTGGGGTTCAACAACTATGGAAATCGCTTCGGGACACCTAAATGGTGAGTAATAGTCCATGAATCGCGTCAGAATTGGCCAAAACTGTGAGTGTTGACGACAGACACGCAAACGCACTCCGGGGATTGTCAATCGTGGAAATCGCTCAAGGACGCCCAAACGGTGAGTAATAGTGCATGAAACGGACGAGAATTGGCCAAAATTGTGAGTGTTTATGACCGACACGTAAATGCACCCCGGAGTTCGTCAATCGTGGAAATCACTCCGGGACCCCAAAACTAAGTAATAATGCAAGAAATGGTCCAAAATCGGCCCAAAGTGCGCTTGTTGATGATCGACATGTAAGAGCACCATGGGATTAAACAACCGTGGAAATCACTTTGGGGCCCCGAAACGGTGAGTAATAGTCCATGAAATGGGCCAGCATCGGCCAAAACTGTGAGTGTTGATGACCGACACGTAAACGGACCTTAGGGTTCAACCACTATGGAATCGCTTCGGGACCCCTAAATGATGAGTAATAGTCCACGAATCGCTTCAGAATTGGCAAAAACTGTGAGTGTTGACGACAGAGACGCAAACACACCCCGGGGATTGTAAATCGTCTAAATCGCTCTGGGACGCCAAAACGGTGAGTAATAGTACACAAAACGGACCAGAAATTGGCCAAAATTGTGAGGGTCGTTGACCGACACGTAAACGCACCATGGGGTTCGTAAATCGTGCAAATCACGCTTGGACCCAAAAACAGAGTAATAGTCCACGAAACGGGCCAGAATCGGCCAAAACTGCGAGTTTTGATGACCGACACGTAAATGCACCCTGTGGTTCGTTAACCGTGGAAATCACTCCGGGGCCCCAAAACAGTGAGTAATAGTCCATGAAACAGGCCAGAATCAGCCAAAACTGTGAGTGTTGATGACCAACACGTAAGTGCGCCTTGGGGTTCAACAACTACGGAAATCACTTCAGGACCAGAGAACGGTGACTAAAAGTCCACAAAATGCGTTAGAATTGGCCAAAACTGTGAGTGTTCATAACCAAAACGTAAGCGCACCCGGGGGTTCGTTAATCATGGAAATCATTCCCGGGCCCCAAAACAGTGAGTAATTGACCATGAAACGGGCCAGAATTGGCCAAAACTACTAGTATTGATGACCGACATGTAAACGCACCCTGCGGTTCGTTAATCGTGGAAATCACACCGGGGCCCCAAAATAGTCAGTGTTGATGACTGACACCTAAACGCACCTTGGGGTTCAACAACTATGGAAATCACTTCAGGACCCCTAAATGGTGTGTAATAGCCCACGAATCGCGTCAGAATTGGCCAAAACTATGAGTGTTGACGACAGACACGCAAACGCACTCCAGGGATTGTCAATCGTGGAAATCGCTCTTGGACGCCAAAACGGTGAGTAATAGTGCACGAAACGGACGAGAATTGGCCAAAATTGTGAGTGTTTATGACCGACACGTAAACGCACCCCGGAGTTCGTCAATCGTGGAAATCACTCCGGGACCCCAAAACTAAGTAATAATGCAAGAAATGGTCCAAAATCGGCCCAAAGTGCGCTTGTTGATGTTCGACATGTAAGCGCACCATGGGGTTAAACAACCGTGGAAATCACTTTGGGGCCCCAAAACAGTGAGTAATAGTCCATGAGCATCGGCCAAAACTGTGAGTGTTGATGACCGACACGTAAACGGACCTTAGGGTTCAACCACTATGGAATCGCTTCGGGACCCCTAAATGATGAGTAGTAGTCCACGAATCGCGTCAGAATTGGCCAAAACTATGGGTGTTGATGACAGAGACGCAAACGCACCCCAGGGATTGTAAATCGTCTAAATCGCTCTGGGACGCCAAAACGGTGAGTAATAGTACACAAAACGGACCAGAAATTGGCCAAAATTGTGAGGGTCATTGACCGACACGTAAACGCACCACGGGGTTCGTAAATCGTGGAAATCACGCTTGGACCCAAAAACAGAGTAATAGTCCACGAAACGGGCCAGAATCGGCCAAAACTGCGAGTTTTGATGACCGACACGTAAATGCACCCTGCGGTTCGTTAACCGTGGAAATCACTCCGGGGCCCCAAAACAGTGAGTAATAGTCCATGAAACAGGCTAGAATCAGCCAAAACTGTGAGTGTTGATGACCAACACGTAAGTGCGCCTTGGGGTTCAACAACTACGGAAATCACTTCAGGACCAGAGAACGGTGACTAAAAGTCCACAAAATGCGTTAGAATTGGCCAAAACTGTGAGTGTTCATAACCAACACGTAAGCGCACCCGGGGGTTCGTTAATCATGGAAATCATTCCGGGGCCCTAAAAAAGTGAGTAATTGACCATGAAATGGGCCAGAATTGGCCAAAACTACTAGTATTGATGACCGACATGTAAACGCACCCTGCGGTTCGTTAATCATGGAAATCACACCGGGGCCCCAAAATAGTCAGTGTTGATGACCGACACCTAAACGCACCTTGGGGTTCAACAACTATGGAAATCACTTCGGGACCCCTAAATGGTGAGTAATAGCCCACGAATCGCGTCAGAATTGGCCAAAACTATGAGTGTTGACGACAGACACGCAAACGCACTCCAGGGATTGTCAATCGTGGAAATCGCTCTTGGACGCCCAAACGGTGAGTAATAGTGCACGAAACGGACGAGAATAGGCCAAAATGGTGAGTGTTTATGACCGACACGTAAACGCACCCCGGAGTTCGTCAATCGTGGAAATCACTCCGGGACCCCAAAACTAAGTAATAATGCAAGAAATGGTCCAAAATCGGCCCAAAGTGCGCTTGTTGATGTTCGACATGTAAGCGCACCATGGGGTTAAACAACCGTGGAAATCACTTTGGGGCCCCAAAACGGTGAGTAATAGTCCATGAAACGGGCCAGAATCTGCCAAAACTGTGAGTGTTGATGACCGACACGTAAATGAACCTTAGGGTTCTACCACTATGGAACCGCTTCGGGACCCCTAAATGATGAGTAGTAGTCCACGAATCGCGTCAGAATTGGCCAAAACTATGAGTGTTGACGACAGAGACGCAAACGCACCCCGGGGATTGTAAATCGTGGAAATCACTCAAGGACGCCAAAATGGTGAGTAATAGTACACAAAACAGACCAGAAATTGGCCAAAATTGTGAGGGTCATTGACCGACACGTAAACGCACCACGGGGTTCGTAAATCGTGGAAATCACGCTTGGACCCAAAAACAGAGTAATAGTCCACGAAACGGGCCAGAATCGGCCAAAACTGCGAGTTTTATGACCGACACGTAAATGCACCCTGCGGTTCGTTAACCGTGGAAATCACTTCGGGGCCCCAAAACTGTGAGTAATAGTCCATGAAACAGGCCAGAATCAGCCAAAACTATGAGTGTTGATGACCAACACGTAAGTGCGCCTTGGGGTTCAACAACTACGGAAATCACTACAGGAGCAGAGAACGGTGACTAAAAGTCCACAAAATGCGTTAGAATTGGCCAAAACTGTGAGTGTTCATAACGGACACGTAAGCGCACCCGGGGGTTCGTTAATCGTGGAAATCATTATGGGGCCCCAAAAAAGTGAGTAATTGACCATGAAACGGGCCAGAATTGGCCAAAACTACTAGTATTGATGACCGACATGTAAACGCACCCTGCGGTTCGTTAATCGTGGAAATCACACCGGGGCCCCAAAACAGTGAGTGTTGATGACCGACACCTAAACGCACCTTGGGGTTCAACAACTATGGAAATCACTTCGGGACCCCTAAATGGTGAGTAATAGCCCACGAATCGCGTCAGAATTGGCCAAAACTATGAGTGTTGACGACAGACACGCAAACGCACTCCAAGGATTGTCAATCGTGGAAATCGCTCTTGGACGCCCAAACGGTGAGTAATAGTGCACGAAACGGACGAGAATAGGCCAAAATTGTGAGTGTTTATGACCGACACGTAAACGCACCCCGGAGTTCGTCAATCGTGGTAATCACTCCGGGACCCCAAAACTAAGTAATAATGCAAGAAATGGTCCAAAATCGGCCCAAAGTGCGCTTGTTGATGATCGACATGTAAGCGCACCATGGGGTTAAACAACCGTGGAAATCACTTTGGGGCACCAAAACGGTGAGTAATAGTCCATCAAAACGGGCCAGAATCTGCCAAAACTGTGAGTGTTGATGACCGACACGTAAATGGACCTTAGGGTTCTACCACTATGGAATCGCTTCAGGACCCCTAAATGATGAGTAGTAGTCCACGAATCGCGTCAGAATTGGCCAAAACTATGAGTGTTGACGACAGAGACGCAAACGCACCCCGGGGATTGTAAATCGTGGAAATCACTCTAGGACGCCAAAATGGTGAGTAATAGTACACAAAACGGACCAGAAATTGGCCAAAATTGTGAGGGTCATTGACCGACACGTAAACGCACCACGGGGTTCGTAAATCGTGGAAATCACGCTTGGACCCAAAAACAGAGTAATAGTCCACGAAACAGGCCAGAATCGGCCAAAACTGCGAGTTTGATGACCGACACGTAAATGCACCCTGCGGTTCGTTAACCGTGGAAATCACTTCGGGGCCCCAAAACAGTGAGTAATAGTCCATGAAACAGGCCAGAATCAGCCAAAACTATGAGTGTTGATGACCAACACGTAAGTGCGCCTTGAGGTTCAACAACTACGGAAATCACTACAGGACCAGAGAACGGTGACTAAAAGTCCACAAAATGCGTTAGAATTGGCCAAAACTGTGAGTGTTCATAACCAACACGTAAGCGCACCCGGGGGTTCGTTAATCGTGGAAATCATTCTGGGGCCCCAAAAAAGTGAGTAATTGACCATGAAATGGGCCAGAATTGGCCAAAACTACTAGTATTGATGACCGACATGTAAACGCACCCTGTGGTTCGTTAATCGTGGAAATCACACCGGGGCCCCAAAACAGTGAGTGTTGATGACCGACACCTAAACGCACCTTGGGGTTCAACAACTATGGAAATCGCTTCGGGACCCCTAAATGGTGAGTAATAGCCCACGAATCGCGTCAGAATTGGTCAAAACTGTGAGTGTTGACGACAGATACACAAACGCACTCCGGGGATTGTCAGTCGTGAAAATCGCTCTTGGACGCCCAAACGGTGAGTAATAGTGCACGAAATGGACGAGAATTGGCCAAAATTGTGAGTGTTTATGACCGACACATTAACGCACCCCGGAGTTCGTCAATCGTGGTAATCACTCCGGGACCCCAAAACTAAGTAATAACGCAAGAAATGGTCCAAAATCGGCCCAAAGTGCGCTTGTTGATGATCGACACGTAAGCGCACCATGGGGTTAAACAACCGTGGAAATCACTTTGGGCCCCCGAAACAATGAGTAATAGTCCACGAATCGCGTCAGAATTGGCCAAAACTGTGAGTGTTGACGACAAAGACGCAAACACACCCCGGGGATTGTAAATCGTGTAAATCGCTCTGGGACGCCAAAACGGTGAGTAATAGTGCACAAAACAGACCAGAAATTGGCCAAAATTGTGAGTGTCACTGACCGACACGTAAACGCACCACGGGGTTTGTAAATCGTGGAAATCACGCTTGGACCCAAGAACAGAGTATTATTCCAAGAAACGGGCCAGAATCGGCCAAAACTGCAAGTGTTGATGACCGACACGTAAATGCACCCTGCGGTTCGTTAACTGTGGAAATCACTCTGGGGCCCTAAAACAGAGAGTAATAGTCCATGAAACAGGCCAGAATCAGCCAAAAATGTGAGTGTTGATGACTAAGACGTAAGTGCGCCTTGGGGTTCAACAACTATGGAAATCACTTCAGGACCAGAAAACGGTGACTAAAAGTCCACAAGACGCGTTAGAATTGGCCAAAACTGTGAGTGTTCATAACCGACACATAAGCGCACCCGGGGTTCGTTAATCGTGGAAATCTTTCCGGGTCCCCAAAAGAGTGAGTAGTAGTCCACGAAACGGTCCAGAATTGGCCAAAACTACTAGTATTGATGACCAACATGTAAACGCACCCCGCGGTTCGTTAATCGTGGAAATCACTCCGGGGCCCCAAAACAGTGAGTGTCGATGACCGACACCTAAACGCAGCTTGGGGTTCAACAACTATGGAAATCGCTTCGGGACCCCTAAATGGTGACTAATAGCCCACGAATCGCGTCAGAATTGGCCAAAACTGTGAGTGTTGACGACGGACACGCAAACGCACTCCGGGGATTGTCAATCGTGGAAATCGCTCTGGGACGCCCAAACGATGAGTAATAGTGCATGAAACGGACGAGAATTGGCCAAAATTGTTAGTGTTTAACACGTAAACGCACCCCGGAGTTCGTCAATCGTGGAAATCACGCCGGGACCCCAAAACTAAGTAATAATGTAAGAAATGGGCCAAAATCGGCCCAAAGTGCGCTTCTTGATGATCGACACGTAAGTGCACCATGGGGTTAAACAACCGTGGATCACTTTGGGGCCCCAAAACAGTGAGTAATAGTCCATGAAATGGGCCAGAATCGGCCAAAACTATGAGTGTTGATGACCGACACGTAAACGAACCTTAGGGTTCAACCACTATGGAATCGCTTCGGGACCAATAATTGATGAGTTATAGTCCACGAATCGTGTTAGAATTGGCCAAAACTGTGAGTGTTGACGACAGAGACACAAACGCACCCCGGGGATTGTAAATCGTGGAAATCGCTCTAGGACGCCAAAACGGTAAGTAATAGTGCACGAAACGGACCAGAAATTTGCCAAAATTGTGAGTGTCATTGACCGACACGTAAACGCACCACGGGGTTCATAAATCGTGAAAATCATGCTTGGACCCAAAAACAGTGTAATAGTCAAAGAAACGGGCCAAAATCGGCCAAAACTGCGAGTGTTGATGACCGACACGTAAATGCACCCTGTGGTTCGTTAACCGTGGAAATCACTCCGGGGCCCCAAAACAGTGAGTAATAGTCCATGAAACAGGCCAGAATCAGCCAAAACTGTGAGTGTTGATGACTAACACGTAAGTGCGCCTTGGGGTTCAACAACTATGAAAATCACTTCAGGACCAGAAAACGGTGACTAAAAGTCCACAAAACGCGTTAGAATTGGTCAAAACTGTGAGTGTTCATAACCGACACGTAAGCGCACCCAGGGGTTCGTTAATCGTGGAAATCATTCCGGGGCCCCAAAACAGTGAGTAATTGTCCCTGAAACGGGCCAGAATTGGCCAAAACTACTAGTAATGATGACCGACATGTAAACGCAACCCGCGGTTCGTTAATCATGGAAATCACACTGGGGCCCCCAAACAGTGAGTGTTGATGACCGACACCTAAACGCACCTTGGGGTTCAACAACTATGGAAATCACTTCAGGACCCCTAAATGGTGAGTAATAGCCTACGAATCGCGGCAGAATTGGCCAAAACTGTGAGTGTTGACGACAGACACGCAAACGCACTCCGGGATTGTCAATCGTGGAATCGCTCTCGGATGCCCAAACGGTGAGTAATAGTGCACGAAACGGACGAGAATTGGCCCAAAGTGCGCTTGTTGATGATCGACACGTAAGCGCACCATGGGGTTAAACAACCGTGGAAATCACTTTGGGGCCCCGAAACAATGAGTAATAGTCCACGAATCGCGTCAGAATTGGCCAAAACTGTGAGTGTTGACGACAAAGACGCAAACACACCCCGGGGATTGTAAATCGTGTAAATCGCTCTGGGACGCCAAAACGGTGAGTAATAGTGCACAAAACAGACCAGAAATTGGCCAAAATTGTGAGTGTCACTGACCGACA
>NW_021277658.1:26863-27290 GCF_002162155.2 Triticum dicoccoides | reverse complement strand
TAGTCCACGAAACGGTCCAGAATTGGCCAAAACTACTAGTATTGATGACCAACATGTAAACGCACCCCGCGGTTCGTTAATCGTGGAAATCACTCCGGGGCCCCAAAACAGTGAGTGTCGATGACCGACACCTAAACGCAGCTTGGGGTTCAACAACTATGGAAATCGCTTCGGGACCCCTAAATGGTGACTAATAGCCCACGAATCGCGTCAGAATTGGCCAAAACTGTGAGTGTTGACGACGGACACGCAAACGCACTCCGGGGATTGTCAATCGTGGAAATCGCTCTGGGACGCCCAAACGATGAGTAATAGTGCATGAAACGGACGAGAATTGGCCAAAATTGTTAGTGTTTAACACGTAAACGCACCCCGGAGTTCGTCAATCGTGGAAATCACGCCGGGACCCCAAAACTAAGTAATAATG
>NW_021277658.1:0-26853 GCF_002162155.2 Triticum dicoccoides | reverse complement strand
TGGAAATCACACTGGGGCCCCCAAACAGTGAGTGTTGATGACCGACACCTAAACGCACCTTGGGGTTCAACAACTATGGAAATCACTTCAGGACCCCTAAATGGTGAGTAATAGCCTACGAATCGCGGCAGAATTGGCCAAAACTGTGAGTGTTGACGACAGACACGCAAACGCACTCCGGGATTGTCAATCGTGGAATCGCTCTCGGATGCCCAAACGGTGAGTAATAGTGCACGAAACGGACGAGAATTGGCCCAAAGTGCGCTTGTTGATGATCGACACGTAAGCGCACCATGGGGTTAAATAACCGTGGAAATCACTTTGGGGCCCCAAAATGGTGAGTAATAGTCCATGAAACGGGCCAGAATCAGCCAAAACTGTGAGTGTTGATGACCGACACGTAAACGGACCTTAGGGTTCAACCACTATGGAATCGCTTCGGGACCCCTAAATGATGAGTAATAGTCCACGAATCGCGTCAGAATTGGCCAAAACTGTGAGTGTTGACGATAGAGACACAAATGCACCACGGGGATTGTAAATCCTGGAAATAGCTCCGGGACGCCAAAACGGTGAGTAATAGTGCACGAAACGGACGAGAATTGGCCAAAAATGTGAGTGTTTATGACAGACACGTAAACGCACCCCTTCGTCAATCGTGGAAATCACTCCGGGACCCCAAAACTAAGTAATAATGCAAGAAATGGGCCAAAAGTGTCCCAAAGTGCGCTTGTTGATGATCGACACGTAAGCACACCATGGGGTTAAATAACCGTGGAAATCACTCTGGGACGCCCAAACGGTGAGTAATAGTGCATGAAACGGATGAGAATTGGCCAAAATTGTGAGTGTTTATGACCGACACGTAAACGCACCCCGGAGTTCGTCAATCGTGGAAATCACTCCGGGACCCCAAAACTAAGTAATAATGCAAGAAATGGGCGAAAATCGGCCCAAAGTGCGCTTGTTCATGATCGACACGTAAGTGCACCACGGGGTTAAACAACCGTGGATCACTTTGGGGCCCCAAAACAGTGCGTAATAGTCCATGAAACGGGCCAGAATCAGCCAAAACTGTGAGTGTTGATGACCGACACGTAAACGGACCTTAGGGTTCAACCACTATGGAATCGCTTCGGGACCCCTAAATGATGAGTAATAGTCCATGAATCGCGTTAGAATTGGCCAAATCTGTGAGAGTTGACGACAGAGACGCAAACGCACCCCGGGGATTGTAAATCGTGGAAATCGCTCCGGGACGCCAAAACGGTGAGTAATAGTGCACGAAACGGACCAGAAATTGGCCAAAATTGTGAGTGTCATTGACCGACACATAAACGCACCACGGGGTTCATAAATCGTGAAAATCACGCTTGGACCCAAAAGCAGAGTAATAGTCCAAGAAACGGGCCACAATCGGCCAAAACTGTGAGTGTTGATGACCGACACATAAATGCACGCTGCGGTTTGTTAACCATGGAAATCACTCCGGGGTCCCAAAACAGTGAGTAATAGTCCATGAAACAGGCCAGAATCAGCCAAAACTGTGAGTGTTGATGACTAGCATGTAATGCGCCTTGGGGTTCAACAACTATGGAAATCACTTTAGGACCAGAAAACGGTGACTAAAAGTCCACAAAACGCGCTAGAATTGGCCAAAACTGTGAGTGTTCATAACCGACACGTTAGCGCACCCAGGGGTTCGTTAATCGTGGAAACCATTCCGGGGCCCCAAATCAATGTGTTATTGTCCACGAAACGGGCCAGAATTGGCATAAACTACTAGTAATGATGACCGACATGTAAACGCACCCCGCGGTTCGTTAATCGTGGAAATCACACCGGGGCCCCAAAACAGTGAGTGTTGATGACCGACACCTAAACGCACCTTGGGGTTCAACAACTATGGAAATCACTTCGGGACCCCTAAATGGTGAGTAATAGCCCACGAATCGCGTCAGAATTGGCCAAAACTGTGAGTGTTGATGATAGACACGCAAACACACTCCGGTGATTGTCAATCATGGAATTCGCTCTCGGACGCCCAAACGGTGAGTAATAGTGCACGAAACGGAAGAGAATTGGCCGAAAATGTGAGTGTTTATGACAGACACGTAAACGCACCCCAGAGTTTGTCAATCGTGGAAATCACTCCGAGACCACAAAACTAAGAAATAATGCAAGAAATGGGCCAAAATTAGCCCAAAGTGCGCTTGTTGATGATCCACACGTAAGCGCACCATGGGGTTAAACAACCGTGGATCACTTTGGGGCCCCAAAACAGTGAGTAATAGTCCATGAAACGGGACAGAATCGGCCAAAGCTGTGAGTGTTTATGACCGACACGTAAACGGACCTTAGGGTTCAACCACTATGGAATCGCTTCGGGACGCCTAAATGATGAGTAATAGTCCATGAATCGCATCAGAATTGGCCAAAACTGTGAGTGTTGACGACAGAGACACAAACGCACCCCGGGGATTGTAAATCGTGGAAATCGCTCTAGGACGCCAAAACGGTAAGTAATAGTGCATGAAACGGACCAGAAATTTGCCAAAATTGTGAGTGTCATTGACCGACACGTAAACGCACCACGGGGTTCATAAATCGTGAAAATCATGCTTGGACCCAAAAACAGTGTAATAGTCAAAGAAACGGGCCAAAATCGGCCAAAACTGCGAGTATTGATGACCGACACGTAAATGCACCCTGTGGTTCGTTAACCGTGGAAATCACTCCGGGGCCCCAAAACAGTGAGTAATAGTCCATGAAACAGGCCAGAATCAGCCAAAACTGTGAGTGTTGATGACTAACACCTAAGTGCGCCTTGGGGTTCAACAACTATGAAAATCACTTCAGGACCAGAAAACGGTGACTAAAAGTCCACAAAACGCGTTAGAATTGGTCAAAACTGTGAGTGTTCATAACCGACACGTAAGCGCACCCGGGTGTTCGTTAATCGTGGAAATCATTCCGGGGCCTCAAAACAGTGAGTAATTGTCCCTGAAACGGGCCAGAATTGGCCAAAACTACTAGTAATGATGACCGACATGTAAAGGCAACCCGCGGTTCGTTAATCGTGGAAATCACACTGGGGCCCCCAAACAGTGAGTGTTGATGACCGACACCTAAACGCACCTTGGGGTTCAACAACTATGGAAATCACTTCAGGACCCCTAAATGGTGAGTAATAGCCTACGAATCGCGGCAGAATTGGCCAAAACTGTGAGTGTTGACGACAGACACGCAAACGCACTCCGGGATTGTCAATCGTGGAATCGCTCTCGGATGCCCAAACGGTGAGTAATAGTGCACGAAACGGACAAGAATTGGCCAAAAATGTGAGTGATTATGACAGACACGTAAACGCACCCCGGAGTTCGTCAATCGTGGAAATCACTCCGGGACCCCAAAACTAAGTAATAGTGCAAGAAATGGGCCAAAAGTGGCCCAAAGTGCGCTTGTTGATGATCGACACGTAAGCGCACCATGGGGTTAAATAACCGTGGAAATCACTTTGGAGCCCCAAAATGGTGAGTAATAGTCCATGAAACGGGCCAGAATCGGCCAAAACTGTGAGTGTTGATGACCGACACGTAAACGGACCTTAGGGTTCAACCACTATGGAATCGCTTCGGGACCCCTAAATGATGAGTAATAGTCCACGAATCGCGTCAGAATTGGCCAAAACTGTGAGTGTTGACGATAGAGACACAAACGCACCACGGGGATTGTAAATCGTGGAAATAGCTCCGGGACGCCAAAACGGTGAGTAGTAGTGCATGAAACGGACCAGAAATTGGCCAAAATTGTGAGTGTCATTGACCAACACGTAAACGCACCACGGGGTTCGTAAATCATGGAAATCACGCTTGGACCCAAAAACAGAGTAATAGTCCAAGAAACGGGCCAGAATCGGCCAAAACTGCGAGTGTTGATGACCGACACGTAAATGCACCCTGCGGTTCGTTAACCGTGGAAATCACTCCGGGGCCCCAAAACAGTGAGTAATAATCCATGAAACGGGCCAGAATTAGCCAAAGTTGTGAGTGTTGATGACTGATACGTAAGTGCGCCTTGGGGTTCAACAACTATGGAAATCACTTCAGGACCAGAAAACGGTGACTAATAGTCCACAAAACGCGTTAGAATTGGCCAAAACTGCGAGTGTTCATAACCGACACGTAAGCGCACACGGGGGTTCGTTAATCGTGGAAATCTTTCCGGGTCCCCAAAACAGTGAGTAATAGTCCACGAAACGGGCCAGAATTGGCCAAAACTACTAGTATTGATGACCAACATGTAAACACACCCCGCGGTTCGTTAATCGTGGAAATCACTCTGGGGCCCCAAAACAGTGGGTGTTGATGACCGACACCTAAATGTAGCTTGGGGTTCAACAACTATGGAAATCGCTTCGGGACCCCTAAATGGTGAGTAATAGCCCACGAATCGCGTCAGAATTGGCCAAAACTGTGAGTGTTGACGACGGACACGCAAACGCACTCCGGGGATTGTCAATCGTGGAAATCGCTCTGGGACGCCCAAACGGTGAGTAATAGTGCATGAAACGGACGAGAATTGGCCAAAATTGTGAGTGTTTATGACCGACACGTAAACGCACCCCGGAGTTCGTCAATCGTGGAAATCACTCCGGGACCCCAAAACTAAGTAATAATGCAAGAAATGGGCGAAAATCGGCCCAAAGTGCGCTTGTTGATGATCGACACGTAAGTGCACCATGGGGTTAAACAACCGTGGATCACTTTGGGGCCCCAAAACAGTGCGTAATAGTCCATGAAACGGGCCAAAATTGTGAGTGTCATTGACCGACACGTAAACGCACCACGGGGTTCATAAATCGTGAAAATCACGCTTGGACCCAAAAACAGAGTAATAGTCCAAGAAACGGGCCACAATCGGCCAAAACTGTGAGTGTTGATGACCGACACGTAAATGCACCCTGCGGTTTGTTAACCATGGAAATCACTCCGGGGTCCCAAAACAGTGAGTAATAGTCCATGAAACAGGCCAGAATCAGCCAAAACTGTGAGTGTTGATGACTAACATGTAATGCGCCTTGGGGTTCAACAACTATGGAAATCACTTCAGGACCAGAAAACGGTGACTAAAAGTCCACAAAACGCGCTAGAATTGGCCAAAACTGTGATTGTTCATAACCGACACGTTAGCGCACCCAGGGGTTCGTTAATCGTGGAAACCATTCCGGGGCCCGAAAACAATGTGTTATTGTCCACGAAACGGGCCAGAGTTGGCATAAACTACTAGTAATGATGACCGACATGTAAATGCACGCCGCGGTTCGTTAATCGTGGAAATCACACCGGGGCCCCAAAACAGTGAGTGTTGATGACCGACACCTAAACGCACCTTGGGGTTCAACAACTATGAGAATTGCTTCGGGACCCCTAAATGGTGAGTAATAGCCCACGAATCGCGTCAGAATTGGCCAAAACTGTGAGTGTTGATGATAGACACGCAAACACACTCCGGTGATTGTCAATCATGGAATTCGCTCTCGGACGCCCAAACGGTGAGTAATAGTGCACGAAACGGAAGAGAATTGGCCGAAAATGTGAGTGTTTATGCCAGACACGTAAACGCACCCCAGAGTTTGTCAATCGTGGAAATCACTCCGAGACCACAAAACTAAGAAATAATGCAAGAAATGGGCCAAAATTAGCCCAAAGTGCGCTTGTTGATGATCCACACGTAAGCGCACCATGGGGTTAAATAACCGTGGAAATGACTTTGGGGCCCCAAAACGGTGAGTAATAGTCCATGAAACGGGACAGAATCGGCCAAAGCTGTGAGTGTTTATGACCGACAAGTAAACGGACCTTAGGGTTCAACCACTATGGAATCGCTTCGGGACGCCTAAATGATGAGTAATAGTCCATGAATCGCATCAGAATTGGCCAAAACTGTGAGTGTTGATGACAAAGACGCAAACGCACCCCGGGGATTGTAAATCGTGGAAATCGCTTTGGGATGCCAAAACGGTAAGTAATAGTGCACGAAACGGACCAGAAATTGGACAAAATTGTGAGTGTCATTGACCGACACGTAAACGCACCACAGGGTTCGTAAATCGTGGAAATCACGCTTGGACCCAAAAACAGAGTAGTAGTCCAAGAAACGGGCCAGAACTGTGAGTGTTGATGACCGACATGTAAATGCACCATGCGGTTCGTTAACCGTGGAAATCACTCCGGGGCCCCAAAACAGTCAGTAATAGTCTATGAAACTGGCCAGAATCAGCCAAAACTGTCAGTGTTGATGACTAACACGTAAGTGCGCCTTGGGATTCAACAACTATGGAAATCACATCAGGACCAGAAAACGGTGACTAAAAGTCCACAAAACGCGTTAGAATTGGCCAAAACTGTCAGTGTTCATAACCGACACGTAAGCGCACATGGGGGTTCGTTAATCGTGGAAATCATTCCCGGGCCCCAAAACAGTGAGTAATTGTCCATGAAACGGGTCAGAATTGGCCAAAACTACTAGTATTGACGACCGACATGTAAACGCACCCCGCGGTTCATTAATCGTGGAAATCACACCGGGGCCCCAAAATAGTGAGTGTTAATGACCGAAACCTAAACGCACCTTTTGGTTCAACAACTATGGAAATCGGTTTGGGACCCTTAAATGGTGAGGAATAGCCCACGAATCGCGTCATAATGGGCCAAAACTGTGAGTGTTGACGGCAGACACGCAAACGAACTCCGGGGATTGTCAATCGTGGAAATCGCTCTGGGACGCCCAAACGGTGAGTAATAGTGCACGAAAGGTACTATAATTGGCCAAAATTGTGAGTGTTTATGACCGACACTTAAACGCACCCCGGAGTTCGTCAATCGTGGAAATCACTCTGTGACCCCAAAACTAAGTAATAATGCAAGAAATGGGTCAAAATCAGCCCAAAGTGCGCTTGTTGATGATCGACACGTAAGCGCACCATGGGGTTAAACAACCGTGGAAATTACTTTGGGGCCCCAAAACTGTGAGTAATAGTCCATGAAACGGGCCAGATTCGGCCAAAACTGTGAGTGTTGATGACCGACACGTAAACGGACCTTAGGGTTCAACCACTATGGAATCGCTTCGGAACCCCTAAATGATGAGTAATATTTCACGAATCACATCAGAATTGGCCAAAACTGTGAGTGTTGACGACAGAGACGCAAACGCACCCGGGGGATTGGAAATCATGGAAATCGCTCTGGGACGCCAAAACGGTGAGTAATAGTACACGAAACGGACCAGAAATTGGCCAAAATTGTGAGTGTCATTGACCGACACGTAAACGCACCACGGGGTTCGTAAATCGTGGAAATCACACTTGGACCTAAAAACAGAGTAATAGTCCAAGAAACGGGCCAGAATCGGCCAAAACTGCGAGTGTTGATGACCGACACGTAAATACACCCTGCGGTTCGTTAACCGTGGAAATCACTCCAGGGCCCCAAAACAGTGAGTAATAGTCCATGAAACAGGCCAGAATCAGCCAAAACTGTGAGTGTTGATGACTAACACGTAAGTGCGCCTTGGGGTTCAACAACTATGGAAATCACTTCAGGCCCAGAAAACGGTGACTAAAAGTCCACAAAACGCGTTAGAATTGGCCAAAACTGTGATTGTTCATAATCGAGACGTAAGCGCACCCGGGGGTTCGTTTATCGTGGAAATCATTCCGGGGCCCCAAAACAGTGAGTAATTGTCCATGAAACGGGCCAGAATTGGGCAAAACAACTAGTATTGATGACCGACATGTAAACGCACCCCGGGGATTGTTAATCATGGAAATCACACTGGGGCCCCAAAACAGTGAGTGTTGATGACCGACACCTAAACGCACCTTGGGGTTCAATAACTATGGAAATCGCTTCGGGACCCCTAAATGGTGAATAATAGCCCACGAATTGCGTCAGAATTGGCCAAAACTGTGAGTGTTGACGACAGACACGCAAACGCACTCCGGGGATTGCCAATCGTGGAAATCTCTCTGGGACGCCCAAACAGTGAGTAATAGTGCATGAAACGGACGAGAATTGGCCAAAATTGTGAGTGTTTATGACCGACACGGAAACGCACCCCGGAGTTCGTCAATCGTGGAAATCACTCCAGGACCCCAAAACTAAGTAATAATGCAAGAAATGGGCCAAAATCGTCCCAAAATGCGCTTATTGATGATCGACACGTAAGCGCACCATGGGGTCAAACAACCATGGAAATCACTTTGGGGCCCCAAAACGGTGAGTAATAGTCCATGAAACGGGCCAGATTCGGCCAAAACAGTGAGTGTTGATGACCGACACGTAAATGCACCCTGCGGTTTGTTAACCGTGGAAATCACTCCGGGGCCCCAAAACAGTGAGTAATAGTCCATGAAACATGCCAGAATCAGCCAAAACTGTGAGTGTTGATGACTAACACGTAAGTGCGCCTTGGGGTTCAACAACTATTGAAATCACTTCAGGACCAGAAAACGGTGACTAAAAGTCCACAAAAGGCATTAGAATTGGCCAAAACTGTGAGTGTTCATAACCGACACGTAAGCGCACCCGTGGGTTCATTAATCGTGGAAATCATTCCGGGGCCCCAAAACAGTGAGTAATTGTCCACGAAACGGGCCAGAATTTGCCAAAACTACTAGTATTGATGGCCGACATGTAAACGCACCCCGCGGTTCGTTAATCGTGGAAATCACAGCGGGGCCCCAAAATAGTGAGTGTTGATGACCGACACCTAAACGCACCTTGGGGTTCAACAACTATAGAAATCGCTTCGGGACCCCTAAATGTTGAGTAATAGCCCACGAATCGCGTCAGAATTGGCCAAAACTGTGAGTGTTGACGACAGACACGCAAACGCACTCCGGAGATTGTCAATCGTGGAAATCGCTCTGGGACGCCGAAACGGTGAGTAATAGTGCACGAAACGGACGAGAATTGGCCAAAATTGTGAGTGTTTATGACCGACACGTAAACGCACCCCGGAGTTTGTCAATTGTGGAAATCACTCTGGGACCCCAAAACTAAGTAATAATGCAAGAAATGGGCCAAAATCGGCCCAAGGTGCGCTTGTTGATGATCGACATGTAAGCGCGCCATGGGGTCAAACAACTGTGGAAATCACTTTGTGGCCCCAAAATGGTGAGTAATAGTCCATGAAACGGGCCAGAATCGGCAAAAACTGTGAGTGTTGATGACCGACACGTAAACGGACCTTAGGGTTCAACCACTATGGAATCGCTTCGGGTCCCCTAAATGATGAGTAATAGTCCATGAATCGCGTCAGAAGTGGCCAAAACTGTGAGTGTTGGCGACAGAGACGCAAACGCACCCCGGGGATTGTAAATCATGGAAATCGCTCTGGGACGCCAAAACGGTGAGTAATAGTACACAAAACGGACCAGAAATTGGCCAAAATTGTGAGTGTCATTGACCGACACGTAAACGCACCACGGGGTTCGTAAATCGTGGAAATCACGCTTGGACCTAAAAACAGAGTAATAGTCCAAGAAACGGGCCAGAATCGGCCAAAACTGCGAGTGTTGATGACCGACACGTAAATGCACCCTGCAGTTCATTAACCGTGGAAATCACTCCGAGGCCCCAAAACAGTGAGTAATAGTCCACGAAACAGGCCAGAATCAGCCAAAATTGTGAGTGTTGATGACTAACACGTAAGTGCGCCTTGGGGTTCAACAACTATGGAAATCACTTCAGGACCACAAAACGGTGACTAAAAGTCCAAAAAATGCGTTAGAATTGGCCAAAACTGTGAGTGTTCATAACCAACACGTAAGCGCACCCCGGGGTTCGTTAATCATGGAAATCATTCCGGGGCCCCAAAACAATGAGTAATTGTCCACGAAACGGGCCAGAATTGGCCAAAACTACTAGTATTGATGACCGACATGTAAACGCACCCCGCGGTTCGTTAATCGTGGAAATCACATCGGCGCCCCAAAATAGTGAGTGTTGATGACCGACACCTAAACGCACCTTGGGGTTCAACAACTATGGAAATCGCTTCGGGACCCCTAAATGGTGAGTAATAGCCCACGAATCGCGTCAGAATTGGCCAAAACTGTGAGTGTTGACGACAGACACGCAAACGCACTCCAGGGATTTTCAATCGTGGAAATCACTCTGGGACGCCGAAAATGGTGAGTAATAGTGCATGAAACGGACGAGAATTGGCCAAAATTGTGGGTGTTTATGACCGACACGTAAACGCACCCCAGAGTTCATCAATTGTGGAAATCACTCCGGGACCCCAAAACTAAGTAATAATGCAAGAAATGGGCCATAATCGGCCCAAAGTGAACTTGTTGATGATTGACACGTAGGCGCACCATGGGGTCAAACAACCGTGGAAATCACTTTGTGGCCCCAAAACGGTGAGTAATAGTCCATGAAACGGGCCAGAATCGGCCAAAACTGTGAGTGTTGATGACCGACACGTAAACGGACCTTAGGGTTCAACCACTATGGTATCGCTTCGGGTCCCCTAAATGATGAGTAATAGTCCACGAATCGCGTCAGAAGTGGCCAAAACTATGAGTGTTGGCGACAGAGACGCAAATGCACCCCGGGGATTGTAAATAATGGAAATCGCTCTGGGACGCCAAAACGGTGAGTAATAGTACACAAAACGGACCAGAAATTGGCCAAAATTGTGAGTGTCATTGACCGACACGTAAACGCACCACGGGGTTCATAAATCGTGGAAATCACGCTTGGACCTAAAAACAGAGTAATAGTCCAAGAAACGGGCCAGAATCGGTCAAAACTGCGAGTGTTGATGACCGACACGTAAATGCACCCTGCGGTTCGTTAACCGTGGAAATCACTCCGGGGCCCCAAAACAGTGAGTAATAGTCCATGAAACATGCCAGAATCAGCCAAAACTGTGAGTGTTAATGACTAACACGTAAGTCCGCCTTGGGGTGCAACAACTATTGAAATCACTTCAGGACCAGAAAACGGTGACTAAAAGTCCACAAAAGGCATTAGAATTGGCCAAAACTGTGAGTGTTCATAACCGACACGTAAGCGCACCCGGGGGTTCATTAATCGTGGAAATCATTCCGGGGCCCCAAAACAGTGAGTAATTGTCCACGAAACGGGCCAGAATTGGCCAAAACTACTAGTATTGATGACCGACATGTAAACGCACCCCGCGGTTCGTTAATCGTTGAAATCACAGCGGGGCCCCAAAACAGTGAGTGTTGATGACCGACACCTAAACGCATCTTGGGGTTCAACAACTATAGAAATCGCTACGGGACCCCTAAATGTTGAGTAATAGCCCACGAATCGCGTCAGAATTGGCCAAAACTGTGAGTGTTGACGACAGAGACGCAAACGCACTCCGGGGATTGTCAATCGTGGAAATCGCTCTGGGACGCCAAAACGGTGAGTAATAATGCACGAAACGGATGAGAATTGGCCAAAATTGTGAGTGTTTATGACCGACACGTAAACGCACCCCGGAGTTTGTCAATTGTGGAAATCACTGCGGGAACCCAAAACTAAGTAATAATGCAAGAAATGGGCCAAAATCGGCCCAAAGTGCGCTTGTTGATGATCGACACGTAAGCGCGCCATGGGGTCAAACAACCGTGGAAATCACTTTGTGGCCCCAAAACGGTGAGTAATAGTCCATGAAACGGGCTAGAATCGGCAAAAACTGTGAGTGTTGATGACCGACACGTAAATGGACCTTAGGGTTCAACCACTATGGAATCGCTTCGGGACCCCTAAATGATGAGTAATAGTCCACGAATCGCGTCAGAAGTGGCCAAAACTATGGGTGTCGGCGACAGAGACGCAAACGCACCCCGGGGATTGTAAATCATGGAAATCGCTCTGGGACGCCAAAACGGTGAGTAATAGTACACAAAACGGACCAGAAATTGGCCAAAATTGTGAGTGTCATTGACCGACACGTAAACGCACCACAGGGTTCGTAAATCGTGGAAATCACGCTTGGACCTAAAAACAGAGTAATAGTCCAAGAAACGGGCCAGAATCGGTCAAAACTGCGAGTGTTGATGACCGACACGTAAATGCACCCTGCGGTTCGTTAACCGTGGAAATCACTCCGGGGCCCCAAAACAGTGAGTAATAGTCCATGAAACATGCCAGAATCAGCCAAAACTGTGAGTGTTGATGACTAACACGTAAGTGCGCCTTGGTGTTCAACAACTATTGAAATCACTTCAGGACCAGAAAACGGTGACTAAAAGTCCACAAAAGGCATTAGAATTGGCCAAAACTGTGAGTGTTCATAACCGACACGTAAGCGCACCCGGGGGTTCATTAATCGTGGAAATCATTCCGGGGCCCCAAAACAGTGAGTAATTGTCCACGAAACGGGCCAGAATTGGCCAAAACTACTAGTATTGATGACCGACATGTAAACGCACCCCGCGGTTCGTTAATCGTGGAAATCACAGCGGGGCCCCAAAACAGTGAGTGTTGATGACCGACACCTAAACGCATCTTGGGGTTCAACAACTATAGAAATCGCTTTGGGACCCCTAAATGTTGAGTAATAGCCCACGAATCGCGTCAGAATTGGCCAAAACTGTGAGTGTTGACGACAGACACACAAACGCACTCCGGGGATTGTCAATCGTGGAAACCGCTTTGGGACGCCAAAACGGTGAGTAATAGTGCACGAAACGGATGAGAATTGGCCAAAATTGTGAGTGTTTATGACCGACACGTAAACGCACCCGGGAGTTTGTCAATTGTGGAAATCACCCCGGGAACCCAAAACTAAGTAATAATGCAAGAAATGGGCCAAAATCGGCCCAAAGTGCGCTTGTTGATGATCGACACATAAGCGCGCCATGGGGTCAAACAACCGTGGAAATCACTTTGTGGCCCCAAAACGGTGAGTAATAGTCCATGAAACGGGCCAGAATCGGCAAAAACTGTGAGTGTTGATGACCGACACGTAAATGGACCTTAGGGTTCAACCACTATGGAATCGCTTCGGGAGCCGTAAATGATGAGTAATAGTCCACGAATCGCGTCAGAAGTGGCCAAAACTATGAGTGTTGGCGACAGAGACGCAAACGCACCCCGGGGATTGTAAATCATGGAAATCGCTCTGGGACGCCAAAACGGTGAGTAATAGTACACAAAACGGACCAGAAATTGGCCAAAATTGTGAGTGTCATTGACCGACACGTAAACGCACCACAGGGTTCGTAAATCGTGGAAATCACGCTTGGACCTAAAAACAGAGTAATAGTCCAAGAAACGGGCCAAATCGGCCAAAACTGCGAGTGTTGATGACCGACACGTAAATGCACCCTGCGGTTCATTAACCGTGGAAATCACTCCGGGGCCCCAAAACAGTGAGTAATAGTCCACGAAACAGGCCAGAATCAGCCAAAATTGTGAGTATTGATGACTAACACGTAAGTGGGCCTTGGGGTTCAACAACTATGGAAATGACTTCAGGACTAGAAAACGGTAACTAAAAGTCCACAAAATGCGTTAGAATTGGCCAAAACTGTGAGTGTTCATAACCAACACGTAAGCGCACCCCGGGGTTCGATAATCATGGAAATCATTCCGGGGCCCCAAAACAATGATTAATTGTCCACGAAACGGGACAGAATTGGCCAAAACTACTAGTATTGATGACCGACATGTAAACGCACCCTGCGGTTCGTTAATCGTGGAAATCACATCGGGGCCCCAAAATAGTAAGTGTTGATGACGGACACCTAAACGCACCTTGGGGTTCAACAACTATGGAAATCGCTTCGGGACCGCTAAATGGTGAGTAATAGCCCACGAATCGCGTCAGAATTGGCCAAAACTGTGAGTGTTCACGACAGACACGCAAACGCACTCCGGGGATTGTCAATCGTGGAAATCGCTCTGGACGCCGAAACGGTGAGTAATAGTGCACGAAACGGACGAGAATTGGCCAAAATTGTGAGTGTTTATGGCCGACACGTAAACGCACCCCAGAGTTCATCAAATGTGGAAATCACTCCGGGACCCCAAAACTAAGTAATAATGCAAGAAATGGGCCAAAATCGGCCCAAAGTGCGCTTGGTGATGATCGACACGTAAGCGCACCATGGGGTCAAACAACCGTGGAAATCACTTTGTGGCCCCAAAGCGGTGTGTATTAATCAATGAAACGGGCCAGAATCGGCCAAAACTGTGAGTGTTGATGACCGACACGTAAACGGACCTTAGGGTTCAACCACTATGGAATCGCTTCAGGACACCTAAATGATGAGTAATAGTCCACGAATCGCGTCAGAAGTGGCCAAAACGGTGAGTGTTGACGACAGAGACGCAAACGCACCCCGTGGATTGTAAATCGTGGAAATCGCTCTGGGATGCCAAAACGGTGAGTAATAGTACGCAAAACGGACCAGAAATTGGCCAAAATTGTGAGTGTCATTGACCGACACGTAAACACACCACGGGGTTTGTAAATCGTGGAAATCACGCTTGGACCTAAAAACAGAGTAATAGTCCAAGAAACGGGCCAGAACCGGCCAAAACTGCGAGTGTTGATGACCGACACGTAAATGCACCCTGCGGTTCGTTAACCGTGGAAATCACTCCGGGGCCCCAAAACAGTGAGTAATAGTCCATGAAACATGCCAGAATCAGCCAAAACTGTGAGTGTTGATGACTAACACGTAAGTGCGCCTTGGGGTGCAACAACTATTGAAATCACTTCAGGACCAGAAAACGGTGACTAAAAGTCCACAAAAGGCATTAGAATTGGCCAAAACTGTGAGTGTTCATAACCGACACGTAAGCGCACCCGGGGGTTCATTAATCGTGGAAATCATTCCGGGGCCCCAAAACAGTGAGTAATTGTCCACGAAACGGGCTAGAATTGGCCAAAACTACTGGTATTGATGACCGACATGTAAACGCACCCCGCGGTTCGTTAATCGTGGAAATCACAGCGGGGCCCCAAAACAGTGAGTGTTGATGACCGACACCTAAACGCATCTTGGGGTTCAACAACTATAGAAATCGCTACGGGACCCCTAAATGTTGAGTAATAGCCCACGAATCGCGTCAGAATTGGCCAAAACTATGAGTGTTGACGACAGACACGCAAACGCACTCCGGGGATTGTCAATCGTGGAAATCGCTCTGGGACGCCAAAACGGTGAGTAATAATGCACGAAACGGATGAGAATTGGCCAAAATTGTGAGTGTTTATGACCGACACGTAAACGCACCCCGGAGTTTGTCAATTGTGGAAATCACTCCGGGAACCCAAAACTAAGTAATAATGCAAGAAATGGGCCAAAATCGGCCCAAAGTGCGCTTGTTGATGATCGACACGTAAGCGCGCCATGGGGTCAAACAACCGTGGAAATCACTTTGTGGCCCCAAAACGGTGAGTAATAGTCCATGAAACGGGCTAGAATCGGCAAAAACTGTGAGTGTTGATGACCGACACGTAAATGGACCTTAGGGTTCAACCACTATGGAATCGCTTCGGGACCCCTAAATGATGAGTAATAGTCCACGAATCGCGTCAGAAGTGGCCAAAACTATGAGTGTCGGCGACAGAGACGCAAACGCACCCCGGGGATTGTAAATCATGGAAATCGCTCTGGGACGCCAAAACGGTGAGTAATAGTACACAAAACGGACCAGAAATTGGCCAAAATTGTGAGTGTCATTGACCGACACGTAAACGCACCACAGGGTTCGTAAATCGTGGAAATCACGCTTGGACCTAAAAACAGAGTAATAGTCCAAGAAACGGGCCAGAATCGGTCAAAACTGCGAGTGTTGATGACCGACACGTAAATGCACCCTGCGGTTCGTTAACCGTGGAAATCACTCCGGGGCCCCAAAACAGTGAGTAATAGTCCATGAAACATGCCAGAATCAGCTAAAACTGTGAGTGTTGATGACTAACACGTAAGTGCGCCTTGGGGTTCAACAACTATTGAAATCACTTCAGGACCAGAAAACGGTGACTAAAAGTCCACAAAAGGCATTAGAATTGGCCAAAACTGTGAGTGTTCATAACCGACACGTAAGCGCACCCGGGGGTTCATTAATCGTGGAAATCATTCCGGGGCGCCAAAACAGTGAGTAATTGTCCACGAAACGGGCCAGAATTGGCCAAAACTACTAGTATTGATGACCGACATGTAAACGCACCCCGCGGTTCGTTAATCGTGGAAATCACAGCGGGGCCCCAAAACAGTGAGTGTTGATGACCGACACCTAAACGCATCTTGGGGTTCAACAACTATAGAAATTGCTTCGGGACCCCTAAATGTTGAGTAATAGCCCACGAATCGCGTCAGAATTGGCCAAAACTGTGAGTGTTGACGACAGACACACAAACGCACTCCGGGGATTGTCAATCGTGGAAACCGCTTTGGGACGCCAAAACGGTGAGTAATAGTGCACGAAACGGATGAGAATTGGCCAAAATTGTGAGTGTTTATGACCGACACGTAAACGCACCCGGGAGTTTGTCAATTGTGGAAATCACCCCGGGAACCCAAAACTAAGTAATAATGCAAGAAATAGGCCAAAATCGGCCCAAAGTGCGCTTGTTGATGATCGACACATAAGCGCGCCATGGGGTCAAACAACCGTGGAAATCACTTTGTGGCCCCAAAACGGTGAGTAATAGTCCATTAAACGGGCCAGAATCGGCAAAAACTGTGAGTGTTGATGACCGATACGTAAATGGACCTTAGGGTTCAACCACTATGGAATCGCTTCGGGACCCCTAAATGATGAGTAATAGTCCACGAATCGCGTCAGAAGTGTCCAAAACTATGAGTGTTGGCGACAGAGACGCAAACGCACCCCGGGGATTGTAAATCATG
Organism: Triticum dicoccoides; assembly: GCF_002162155.2. Classification (NCBI taxonomy): domain Eukaryota; kingdom Viridiplantae; phylum Streptophyta; class Magnoliopsida; order Poales; family Poaceae; genus Triticum; species Triticum dicoccoides. The sequence continues at coordinate 9,950 of NW_021277658.1, read as the reverse complement.
GAAATCGCTCTGGGACGCCAAAACGGTGAGTAATAGTACACAAAACGGACCAGAAATTGGCCAAAATTGTGAGTGTCATTGACCGACACGTAAACGCACCACAGGGTTCGTAAATCGTGGAAATCACGCTTGGACCTAAAAACAGAGTAATAGTCCAAGAAACGGGCCAAATCGGCCAAAACTGCGAGTGTTGATGACCGACACGTAAATGCACCCTGCGGTTCATTAACCGTGGAAATCACTCCGGGGCCCCAAAACAGTGAGTAATAGTCCACGAAACAGGCCAGAATCAGCCAAAATTGTGAGTATTGATGACTAACACGTAAGTGGGCCTTGGGGTTCAACAACTATGGAAATGACTTCAGGACTAGAAAACGGTGACTAAAAGTCCACAAAATGCGTTAGAATTGGCCAAAACTGTGAGTGTTCATAACCAACACGTAAGCGCACCCCGGGGTTCGATAATCATGGAAATCATTCCGGGGCCCCAAAACAATGATTAATTGTCCACGAAACGGGACAGAATTGGCCAAAACTACTAGTATTGATGACCGACATGTAAACGCACCCTGCGGTTCGTTAATCGTGGAAATCACATCGGGGCCCCAAAATAGTAAGTGTTGATGACGGACACCTAAACGCACCTTGGGGTTCAACAACTATGGAAATCGCTTCGGGACCCCTAAATGGTGAGTAATAGCCCACGAATTGCGTCAGAATTGGCCAAAACTGTGAGTGTTCACGACAGACACGCAAACGCACTCCGGGGATTGTCAATCGTGGAAATCGCTCTGGACGCCGAAACGGTGAGTAATAGTGCACGAAACGGACGAGAATTGGCCAAAATTGTGAGTGTTTATGGCCGACACGTAAACGCACCCCAGAGTTCATCAAATGTGGAAATCACTCCGGGACCCCAAAACTAAATAATAATGCAAGAAATGGGCCAAAATCGGCCCAAAGTGCGCTTGGTGATGATCGACACGTAAGCGCACCATGGGGTCAAACAACCGTGGAAATCACTTTGTGGCCCCAAAGCGGTGTGTATTAATCAATGAAACGGGCCAGAATCGGCCAAAACTGTGAGTGTTGATGACCGACACGTAAACGGACCTTAGGGTTCAACCACTATGGAATCGCTTCAGGACACCTAAATGATGAGTAATAGTCCACGAATCGCGTCAGAAGTGGCCAAAACGGTGAGTGTTGACGACAGAGACGCAAACGCACCCCGTGGATTGTAAATCGTGGAAATCGCTCTGGGATGCCAAAACGGTGAGTAATAGTACGCAAAACGGACCAGAAATTGGCCAAAATTGTGAGTGTCATTGACCGACACGTAAACACACCACGGGGTTCGTAAATCGTGGAAATCACGCTTGGACCTAAAAACAGAGTAATAGTCCAAGAAACGGGCCAGAACGTGTTCATGACCGACACGTAAATGCACCCTGCGGTTCGTTAACTATGGAAATCACTCCGGGGCCCCAAAACAGTGAGTAATAGTCCATGAAACATGCCAGAATCAGCCAAAACTGTGAGTGTTGATGACTAACACGTAAGTGCGCCTTGGGGTTCAACAACTATTGAAATCACTTCAGGACCAGAAAACGGTGACTAAAAGTCCACAAAAGGCATTAGAATTGGCCAAAACTGTGAGTGTTCATAACCGACACGTAAGCGCACCCGTGGGTTCATTAATCGTGGAAATCATTCCGGGGCCCCAAAACAGTGAGTAATTGTCCACGAAACGGGCCAGAATTTGCCAAAACTACTAGTATTGATGACCGACATGTAAACGCACCCCGCGGTTCGTTAATCGTGGAAATCACAGCGGGCCCCCAAAACAGTGAATGTTGATGACCGAGACCTAAACGCACCTTGGGGTTCAACAACTATGGAAATCGCTTCGGGACAACTAAATGGTGAGTAATAGCCCACGAATCGCATCGGAATTGGCCAAAACTGTGAGTGTTGACGACAGACACGCAAACGCACTCCGGGGATTGTCAATCGTGGAAATCGCTCTAGGACGCCGAAACGGTGAGTAGTAGTGCACGAAACGGACGAGAATTGGCCAAAATTGTGAGTGTTTATGACCGACACGTAAATGCACCCCGGAGTTTGTCAATTGTGGAAATCACTCTGGGACCTGAAAACTAAGTAATAATGCAAGAAATGGGCCAAAATCGGCCCAAAGTGCGCTTGTTGATGATCGACATGTAAGCGCACCATGGGGTTCGTAAATCGTGGAAATGACGCTTGGACCCAAAAACAGAGTAATATTCCAAGAAACGGTCCAGATCAGCCAAAACTGCGAGTGTTGATGACCGACACGTAAATGCACCCTGTGGTTCGTTAACCGTGGAAATCACTCCGGGGCCCCAAAACAGTGAGTAATAGTCCATAAAACGGGCCAGAATCAGCCAAAAATTGTGAGTGTTGATGACTAACACGTAAGTGCGCCTTCGAGTTCAACAACTATGGAAATCACTTCAGGACCAGAAAACGGTGACTAAAAGTCCACAAAACGCGTTAGAATTGGCCAAAACTGTGAGTGTTCATAACCGACACGTAAGCGCACCCGGGGGTTCGTTAATCGTGGAAATCATTTCGGGGCCCCAAAACAATGAGTAATTGTCCACGAAACGGGCCAGAATTGGCCAAAACTACTAGTATTGATGACCGACATGTAAACGCACCCCGCGGTTCGTTAATTGTGGAAATCACACCGGGGCCCCAAAACAGTGAGTGTTAATGGCCGACACCTAAACGCACCTTGGGGTTCAACAACTATGGAAATCGCTTCGGGACCCCTAAATGGTGAGTACTAGCACACGAATCGCGTCAGAATTGGCTAAAACTATGAGGGTCGACGACAGACACGCAAACGCACTCCCGGGATTGTCAATCGTGGAAATCACTCTGGGACGCCCAAACAGTGAGTAATAGTCCACGAAACGGACGAGAATTGGCCAAAATTGTGAGTGTTTATGACCGACACGTAAATGCACCCCGGAGTTCGTCAATCGTGGAAATCACTCCGGGACCCCAAAACTAAGTAATAATGCAAGAAATGGGCCAAAATTGGCCTAATGTGCGCTTGTTGATGATCGAAATGTAAGCGCACCATGTGGTTCGTAAATCGTGGAAATCATGCTTGGACCCAAAAACAGAGTGATAGTCCAAGAAACGGGCCAGAATCGGCCAAATCTGCGAGTGTTGATGACCGACACGTAAATGCACCCTGCGGTTCGTTAACCGTGGAAATCACTCCGGGGCCCCAAAACAGTGAGTAATAGTCCATGAAACATGCCAGAATCAGCCAAAACTGTGAGTGTTGATGACTAACACGTAAGTGCGCCTTGGGGTTCAACAACTATTGAAATCACTTCAGGACCAGAAAACGGTGACTAAAAGTCCACAAAAGGCATTAGAATTGGCCAAAACTGTGAGTGTTCATAACCGACACGTAAGCGCACCCGTGGGTTCATTAATCGTGGAAACCATTCCGGGGCCCCAAAACAGTGAGTAATTGTCCACGAAACGGGCCAGAATTGGCCAAAACTACTAGTATTGATGACCGACATGTAAATGCACCCCGCGGTTCGTTAATCGTGGAAATCACAGCGGGGCCCCAAAACAGTGAGTGTTGATGACCGACACCTAAATGCACCTTGGGGTTCAACAACTATGGAAATCGCTTCGGGACCCCTAAATGGTGAGTAATAGCCCACGGATCACGTCAGAATTGGCGAAAACTGTGAGTGTTGACGACAGACACGCAAACGCACTCCGGGGATTGTCAATCGTGGAAATCGCTCTGGGGCGCCGAAAGGGTGAGTAATAGTGCACGAAACGGACGAGAATTGGCCAAAATTTTAAGTGTTTATGACCGACACGTAAACTCACCCCGGAGTTCGTCAATCGTGGAAATCACTCTGGGACCCCAAAACTAAGTAATAATGCAAGAAATGGGCCAAAATCGGCCCAAAGTGCGCTTGTTGATGATCGACATGTAAGCGCACCATGGGGTTAAACAACCGTGGAAATCACTATGGGGCCCCAAAACGGTGAGTAATAGTCCATGCAACGGGCCAGAATCGGCCAAAACTGTGAGTGTTGATGACCGACACGTAAACGGACCTTAGGGTTCGACCACTATGGAATCGATTCGGGACCCCTAAATGATGAGTAATAGTCCACGAATCGCGTCAGATATGGCCAAAATTGTGAGTGTTAACAACAGAGACGCAAATGCACCCCGGGGATTGTAATTCGTGGAAATCGCTCTGGGACGCCAAAACGGTGAGTAATAGTACACAAAACGGACCAGAAATTGGCCAAAATTGTGAGTGTTATTGACCGACACGTAAACGCACCACGGGGTTCGTAAATCGTGGAAATAACGCTTGGACCCAAAAACAAAGTAATAGTCCAAGAAACGGTCCAGAATCGGCCAAAACTGTGAGTGTTGATGGCCGACACGTAAATGCACCCCGGAGTTCCTCATTCGTGGACATCACTCCGGGACCCCAAAACTAAGTAATAATGCAAGAAATGGGCCAAAATCGGCCCAAAGTGCGCTTGTGATGATCGACATTAAGCGCACCATGGGGTTAAACAACCGTGGAAATCACTTTGGGGCCCCAAAACAGTGAGTAATAGTCCATGAAACGGGCCAGAATCGGCCAAAACTGTGAGTGCTGATGACCGACACGTAAACGGACCTTAGGGTTCAACCACTATGGAATCGCTTCGGGACCCCTAAATGATGAGTAATAGTCCACGAATCGCGTCAGAATTGGCCAAAACTGTGAGTGTTGACGACAGAGACACAAACGCACACCGGGGATTGTAAATCGTGGAAATCGCTCTGGGACAGCAAAACGGTGATTAATAGTACACAAAACGGACCAGAAATTGGCCAAAATTGTGAGTGTCATTGACCGACACGTAAACGCACCACAGGGTTCGTAAATCGTGGAAATCACGCTTGGACCCAAAAACAGAGTAATAGTCCAAGAAACGGGCCAGAATCGGCCAAAAACTGCGAGTGTTGATGACCGACACGTAAATGCACCCTGTGGTTCGTTAACGGTGGAAATCACTCCAGGGCCCCAAAACAGTGAGTAATAGTCCTTGAAACAGGCCAGAATTAGCCAAAAATGTGAGTGTTGATGACTAACACGTAAGTGCGCCTTGGGGTTCAACAACTATGGAAATCACATCAGGAACAAAAAACGGTGACTAAAAGTCCACAAAACGCGTTAGAATTGGCCAAAACCGTGAGTGTTCATACCCGACACGTAAGCGCACCCGGGGGTTCGTTAATCGTGGAAATCATTCCGGGGCCCCAAAACAATGAGTAATTGTCCACGAAACGGGCCAGAATTGGCCAAAACTACTAGTATTGATGACCGACATGTAAACGCACCCCGCGGTTCGTTAATCGTGGAAATCACACCGGGGCCCCAAAATAGTGAGTGTTGATGGCCGACACCTAAACGCACCTTGGGGTTCAACAACTATGGAAATCGCTTCGGGACCCCTAAATGGTGAGTACTTGCCCACAAATCGCGTCAGAATTGGCCAAAACTATGAGTGTTGACGACAGACACGCAAACGCACTCCGGGGATTGTCAATCGTGGAAATCACTCTGGGACGCCCAAACAGTGAGTAATAGTGCACGAAACGGACGAGAATTGGCCAAAATTGTGAGTGTTTATGACCGACACGTAAATGCACCCCGGAGTTCGTCAATCGTGGAAATCACTCCGGACCCCAAAACTAAGTAATAATGCAAGAAATGGGCCAAAATCGGCCCAAAGTGCGCTTGTGATGATCGACATTAAGCGCACCATGGGGTTAAACAACCGTGGAAATCACTTTGGGGCCCCAAAACAGTGAGTAATAGTCCATGAAACGGGCCAGAATCGGCCAAAACTGTGAGTGCTGATGACCGACACGTAAACGGACCTTAGGGTTCAACCACTATGGAATCGCTTCGGGACCCCTAAATGATGAGTAATAGTCCACGAATCGCGTCAGAATTGGCCAAAACTGTGAGTGTTGACGACAGAGACACAAACGCACACCGGGGATTGTAAATCGTGGAAATCGCTCTGGGACAGCAAAACGGTGATTAATAGTACACAAAACGGACCAGAAATTGGCCAAAATTGTGAGTGTCATTGACCGACACGTAAATGCACCACAGGGTTCGTAAATCGTGGAAATCACGCTTGGACCCAAAAACAGAGTAATAGTCCAAGAAACGGGCCAGAATCGGCCAAAAACTGCGAGTGTTGATGACCGACACGTAAATGCACCCTGTGGTTCGTTAACGGTGGAAATCACTCCAGGGCCCCAAAACAGTGAGTAATAGTCCTTGAAACAGGCCAGAATTAGCCAAAAATGTGAGTGTTGATGACTAACACGTAAGTGCGCCTTGGGGTTCAACAACTATGGAAATCACATCAGGAACAAAAAACGGTGACTAAAAGTCCACAAAACGCGTTAGAATTGGCCAAAACCGTGAGTGTTCATACCCGACACGTAAGCGCACCCGGGGGTTCGTTAATCGTGGAAATCATTCCGGGGCCCCAAAACAATGAGTAATAGTCCACGAAACGGGCCAGAATTGGCCAAAACTACTAGTATTGATGACCGACATGTAAACGCACCCCGCGGTTCGTTAATCGTGGAAATCACACCGGGGCCCCAAAATAGTGAGTGTTGATGGCCGACACCTAAACGCACCTTGGGGTTCAACAACTATGGAAATCGCTTCGGGACCCCTAAATGGTGAGTACTTGCCCACAAATCGCGTCAGATTGGCCAAAACTATGAGTGTTGACGACAGACACGCAAACGCACTCCGGGGATTGTCAATCGTGGAAATCACTCTGGGACGCCCAAACAGTGAGTAATAGTGCACGAAACGGACGAGAATTGGCCAAAATTGTGAGTGTTTATGACCGACACGTAAATGCACCCCGGAGTTCGTCAATCGTGGAAATCACTCCGGACCCCAAAACTAAGTAATAATGCAAGAAATGGGCCAAAATGGGCCCAAAGTGCGCTTGTTGATGATCGACATGTAAGCGCACCATGGGGTTCGTAAATCGTGGAAATCACGCTTGGACCCAAAAACAGAGTAATAGTCCAAGAAACGGTCCAGAATCAGCCAAAACTGCGAGTGTTGATGACCGACACGTAAATGCACCCTGTGGTTCGTTAACCGTGGAAATCACTCAGGGGCCCCAAAACAGTGAGTAATAGTCCATGAAACAGGCCAGAATCAACCAAAACTGTGAGTGTTGATGACTAGCACTTAAGTGCGCCTTGGGGTTCAACAACTTTGGAAATCACTTCAGGACCAGAAAACGGTGACTAAAAGTCCACAAAACGCGTTAGAATTGGCCAAAACTGTGAGTGTTCATAACCGACACGTAAGCGCACCCGGGGGTTCGTTAATCGTGGAAATCATTCCGGGGCCCCAAAACAATGAGTAATTGTCCACGAAACGGGCCAGAATTGGCCAAAACTAATAGTATTGATGACCGACATGTAAACGCACCCCGCGGTTCGTTAATCGTGGAAATCACACCGGGGCCCCAAAACAGTGAGTGTTGACGACTGACACCTAAATGCACCTTGGGGTTCAACAACTATGGAAATCGCTTCGGGACCCCTAAATGGTGAGTAATAGCCCACGAATCGCGTCAGAATTGGCCAAAACTATGAGTGTTGACGACAGACACGCAAACGCACTAGGGGGTTTGTCAACTGTGGAAATCGCTCTGGGGCGCCCAAACGCTGAGTAATAGTGCACGAAACGGACGAGAATTGGCCAAAATTGTGAGTGTTTATGACCGACACGTAAACACACCCCGGAGTTCGTCAATCGTGGAAATCACTCCGGGACCCCAAAACTAAGTAATAATGCAAGAAATGGTCCAAAATTGGCCCGAAGTGCGCTTGTTGATGATCGACATGTAAGCGCACCATGGGGTTAAACAACCGTGGAAATCACTTTGGGGCCCCAAAACGGTGAGTAATAGTCCATGAAACGGGCCAGAATCAGCCAAAACTGTGAGTGTTGATGACCGACACGTAAACGGACCTTAGGGTTCGACCACTATGGAATTAATTCGGGACCCCTAAATGAGGAATAATAGTCCACGAATCGCGTCAGAATTGGCCAAAACTGTGAGTATTAACGACAGAGACGCAAACGCACCCTGGGGATTTTAATTGGTGGAAATCGCTCTGGGACGCCAAAACGGTGAGTAAAAGAAAACAAAACGGACCAGAAATTGGCCAAAATTGTGAGTGTCATTGACCGACACGTAAACGCACCACGGGGTTCGTAAATCGTGGAAATCACGCTTGGACCCAAAAACAGAGTAATAGTCCAAGAAACGGTCCAGAATCGGCCAAAACTGCGAGTGTTGATGGCCGACATGTAAATGCACCCTCTGGTTCGTTAACCGTGGAAATCACTCCGGGGCCCCAAAACAGTGAGTAATAGTCCATGAAACAGGCCAGAATCAGCCAAAACTGTGAGTGTTCATGTCTAACACGTAAGTGCGCCTTGGGGTTCAACAACTATGGAAATCACTTCAGGACCAGAAAACGGTGACTAAAAGTCCACAAAATGCGTTAGAATTGGCCAAAACTATGAGTGTTCATAACCAACACGTAAGCGCACCTGGGGGTTCGTTAATCGTGGAAATCATTCCGGGGCCCCAAAACAGTGAGTAATTGTCCATGAAACGGGCCAGAATTGGCCAAAACTACTAGTATTGATCACCGACATGTAAACGCACCCCGCGGTTCGAGTAATCGTGGAAGTCACACAGGGGCCGCAAAACAGTGAGTGTTGATGTCCGACACCTAAACGCACCTTGGGGTTCAACAACTATGGAAATCGCTTCGGGACCCCTAAATTTTGAGTAATAGCCCACGAATCGCGTCAGAATTGGCCAAAGCTATGAGTGTTGACGACAGACACGCAAACGCACTATGGGGATTGTCAATCGTCGAAACCGCTCTGGGACGCCCAAACGGTGAGTAATAGTGCATGAAACGGATGAGAATTGGCCAAAATTGTTAGTGTTTATGACCGACACGTAAACGCACCCCGGAGTTCATCATTCGTGGTAATCACTCCGGGACCCCAAAACTAAGTAATAATGCAAGAAATGGGCAAAAATCGGCCCAAAGTGCGCTTGTTGATGATCGACATGTAAGCGCACCATGGGGTTAAACAACCGTGGAAATCACTTTGGGGCCCCAAAACGGTGAGTGTTGATGTCCGACACGTAAACAGACCTTAGGGTTCAACCACTATGGAATCGCTTCGGGACCCCCAAATGATGAGTAATATTCCATGAATCGCGTCAGAATTGGCCAAAACTGTGAGTGTTGACGACAGAGACACAAACGCACCCCGGGGATTTTAAATCGTGGAAATCGCTCCGGGACTACAAAACGATGATTAATAGTACACAAAACGGACCAGAAATTGGTAAAAACTGTGAGTGTCATTGACCGACACGTAAACGCACCACGGGGTTTGTAAATCGTGGAAATCACGCTTGGACCCAAAAACAGAGTGATAGTCCAAGAAACGGGCCAGAATCGGCCAAAACTGCGAGTGTTGATGACCGACACGTAAATGCACCCTGTGGTTCGTTAACCGTGGAAATCACTCCGGGGCCCCAAAACAGTGAGTAATAGTCCATGAAACAGGCCAGAATCAGCCAAAACTGTGAGTGTTGATGTCTAACACGTAAGTGCGCCTTGGGGTTCAACAACTATGGAAATCACTTCAGGACCAGAAAATGGTGACTAAAAGTCCACAAAATGCGTTAGAATTGGCCAAAACTGTGAGTGTTCATAACCAACACGTAAGCGCACCTGGGGGTTCGTTAATCGTGGA
>NW_021277657.1:0-1077 GCF_002162155.2 Triticum dicoccoides | reverse complement strand
CGCGTCCTCATCCTCTCCCCGGAACACTCTCCCCCTCCTCTGTTCTCCTCACCGAGCGGAGCCCGTCGCCACCGACGCCGTTCGCCGCGGCCACCACCACCCTCTCGCCTCCCCGACGCCTCCCAGAGCTCCGTTGTTCCGCCCTCGTCCTCCTCATCGTCTCACGCGACCAGAAGGGCCCCGAGCAGCCGCCATCGACATCGTCTTCAAGCTTCGGCCCCGACGCCCTTCTCCGTCAATTCGGCCACTCCGGCGCGCCCCCGAGCCCACTAACCCTCCCTGCAGCTCCGCGGTGAGCCCTTGACCCGATTCCCCCTCTCCCCGTGCCCTACCTCCCTCTCTAGCCGCCGTTCACAACGAGCCGAGAACCCCACGCCGCCGGCGATGTCGCCGCCGTCACTGCAGCCAGCAAGGCTCGAAACCGAGCACGGCACCATGCTCCTAGCATCTTCAGGAGCTCGGCGAGCCCCTTAGCCATCCTCCCGTCCTCTGTGGCCTCGCCCCGCTCGAAGCAGAAGCTCCGGCCGCCGCACTTGCCATCGCCGTCGTCGGCTCCGGTCACCCCAGCCGCGGCCACTGCCACCGCTGGATGCGCACGAGCCCCAGCTCTTCGTAGGACCCAACCGCGTCGCAAACTGCCGCCTGTAGCGCGAGCCCGAGCAACTCCGGCGAGCCTCCGCCGCGAGATGTGGTCGCCGGTGCTTAATCCGGCGACGCTGACGTGGCACCACCATTAGCGCTAATGACGCACTAACTAACCCCCCCTAAAGCCACTGCCATGTGGGCCCTTGGACCTGTTTAGGTTAATTTTATTTTCTGTTTAGATTAGTTCATAAGCAGTGGGACCCACCCGTCAGCATTGACTCTGCTGACGTGGCCGTTGACCTGGCCCCACCTGTCAACGACACTAGTCAGCACTGTGTCACTGACCAGTGGACCCCACTGGTCAGTTTGACCCGGACCAGCCCCTGTTGACTCTGCTGAGGTCAGCATGACGCCATGCTGACGCAATATTCCTTTTCTGGAATTTAGTTTATTTTATAATTAATCAGGAAATTCCAGAAAATTGTATAAACT
>NW_021277656.1:0-1283 GCF_002162155.2 Triticum dicoccoides | reverse complement strand
GCGAAAAACAGGATCCAGGGGCGCGACTGGGCCGATATTTGGGCGTCGGCGCGAAAAAATAGCCTGGGAGGGCCTGTTGGCGGCGTGGCTGGAGATGCTCTAAAGATGTCAAATAAAAATTCTAAAAGTCACTTCCTCGAATAAGAAATCACTATTACTCAATGCACATGGGACGAAGGGGTGGAGATAAAACATTCTCCATGCAAACCCCTCTCTTTCTCCCGGTTGGACAAAGATTCCTTCATGTACCCATTCTCTTCTCTCTCCTATCATATTTCGGCCTGCATGTGTTGCATGTTCATCGGTAAAAGTTCAGGAGAGTAAACAGTGTTATGTACAGTGCAAAGCTGCTGCATGAGAGCAACTGTTGCATGTGAGCCTGTGAATTCTTGACCAGCTTTGAACACCCACTGAGACTGCGCCACGAGGAGACTAGCATACAGGCCTAGCTTGCTTTTGATTATTGTTTGGCTGCAACGGATGGGACAATGCCTGCAAATGACACTGCATCAAACAAGTGCATGCTTGTGACGGTGCTTTCCTGCACAAATCGCAACACAAAACGAATGGTGTAGATAAGAGGGGCCGTGGAGGCCGAGCTAGGAAGGAACTTTGCGTTGGCTCAAATGGACTTGATTACATTACTTGATTCACAGTAACTTCTTATACACAAGTTCCTCACAAATGTTATTCTGAACTCTCGACTATGCAGTGCAGATACTAAAACGTGGTAGCGAATGGCAGAAGACCACCAAAGAATACCCACGCGGCTACGCAAGCAACTGATGATAAATAGTAATGTCGATCACTCACTGACACTGATCATGTAACCGGTGATGAGATTTTGGTGCTTAGCCGGACAGTGGCAGACCAGACTCAGTGGTGGCCGTGGTATCCACCACCGCCGCCGCCGCCATAGGTGGGCGTGGGAGGGACGGGGTGGTAGTCCGGCTGGGGCTGCGGCTTGGGCTCGGGTTTGGGCACGGGGCCGTAGTCTGGGTGGGGCTGGGGCTTGGGCTCCGGCTTGGGCAGCACGGGCTTCTTGTGGTGGAAGTGCTCGATGATGTGCTTCTTGATCGGCCCGCACAGGGTCATGGACGCGCACTCAGGCGACGCCGCGGACGGCGTGGCAGTGTTGGCGCCGGCCATGATGCCGAAGGTGGTGCCCTCGGACACCGGCACGATCTTGGATGGCTCCTGGCCGGAGCACGGCGCGTTGGAGGCAGCGCTGTGGAGCTGCGCGACGTAGTCGGCGCCATGGAGGTCGGCGGCCAGGGGCACGC
>NW_021277655.1:0-858 GCF_002162155.2 Triticum dicoccoides | reverse complement strand
TCTCCTGACGTCTACCACTCCATACTTGAGGCTCTTGTTGATCAAGATGCCTACGCCATTTCTGTTTGCAGCCGTCCCCGTGTACCACAGCTTGAAGCCGGTATCCTCCACCTCCTTCGCCTTCTGTCCTCTCCATTTGGTTTCTTGGACGCAAAGGATATCAACACCTCTCCTCACTGCTGCATCAACTAGCTCCCGAAGCTTCCCTGTCAGAGACCCTACGTTCCAGCTACCTAAGCGAATCCTCCTAGGCTCGGCTAGCTTCCTTACCCTTCGCACTCGTCGAGTCAAATGTGAAGACCCTTGCTCATTTTCCACTACATCCGGGCGCCGATGTAGCGCGCCACTAAGGATGCGACGACCCGATCCTCGCTCACTTGCCACCGTATCCGGATCAAGATACGGCGCGCCACTTGGGGGGTGACGGCCCGGCCCTTGCCCATTTTCCACCACACCCGGGTTCCGATGTGGCGCGTCGCTGAGAGGGTTACGCCCCAACGAAAATCTTTTGGGTTTCATCTCCATAAGAGTGGCTGAGTTTTTACGTTGGCTCGCCAAGCCTATCACAACCCTCCTCCTTTACCCGGGCTTGGGACCGGCTATGTTGAGACAACATAGGCGGAGTTATATTCTTGTGTTTGTGACATTCAAAAAATATTTATGTGTTACAAAAAAAGGTATGCGACATTTTAAAAAGTTTCAAAAACTTGTATTTAAAAAAATGTTAATCAACACAACATGTCCAGATTAACATTTTTTCAAATACAAGTTTTGAAATTTATGTGTATTGAAACATATACTCCATATGATACACATATGTTTTGATGTTTTAAATACTCCAGTATACATCTATGTTAT
>NW_021277654.1:0-873 GCF_002162155.2 Triticum dicoccoides | reverse complement strand
ATTATCATGAACAAAGAAATATAATAATAACACTTTTATTATTGCCTCTAGGGCATATTTCCAACAGTCTCCCACTTGCACTAGAGTCAATAATCTAGTTCACATCACCATGTGATTAACACTGACAGGTCACATCACCATGTGACCAACATCCAAAGAGTTTACTAGTGTCACTAAACTAGTTCACATCATCATGTGATCAAGACTCAATGAGATCTGGGGTTTGGTCATGTTCTGCTTGTGAGAGAGGTTTTAGTCAACGGGTCTGAACCTTTCAGATCCGTGTGTGCTTTACAAATCTCTATGTCATCTCCTAGATGTAGCTCCCACGTTCTATTTGGAGCTATTCCAAATAACTGTTCTACTTGGAGCTATTTTAATTATTGCTCCATTATATGTATCCGGTCTCTCTATTCAGAGCTATCCGGATAGGTGTCAAGCTTGCATCGACATAACCCTTTACGACGAACTCTTTTACCACCTCCATAATCGAGAAAATTCCTTAGTCCACTAGTTACTAAGGATAACTTTGACCGCTGTCCTGTGAGCCATTCTTGGATCACTCTTGTACCCCTTGACTGACTCATGGCAAGGCACACTTCAGGTGCGGTACACAGCATAGCATACTGAAGAGCCTACGTCTTAAGCATAGGGGACGACCTTCGTCCTTTCTCTCTATTCTGCTGTGGTCGAGCTTTAAGTCTTAACTTCGTACCTTACAACTCAGGCAAGAACTCCTTCTTTGACTGGTCCATCTTGAACACCTTCAAGATCATGTCAAGGTATGTGCTCATTTGAAAGTATTATTAAGCATTTTGATCTATCCTTATAGATCTTGATGCTCAATGTTCAAGTAGCTTAATCCAGGCTTTC
>NW_021277653.1:0-767 GCF_002162155.2 Triticum dicoccoides | reverse complement strand
ATGGCGAGTGTCTCAAAACTCTTCTTAGCTCAAACTGACAGGATGGGCACGAAATTTTATTGACCAATTTTTTTTTTTGTTTTTTTGACTGTCCGGACCCAAAAACTGGAAACGGGTCAAAAAAAACTTCCTATAATGGCACCTGTCTCAAAACACTCAGAAACACCTAAAAATAGGATAGCCAGAAATTTTTTCGAAAAATGCGTTTTCGAAAAATTTTGGGCCTAAACGGAGCGTGGCTACCCGACTCTTTTTTTTTCCGAAACCTACTCCGGCAAGGAAACACGAATCGGAATCTAGATGGATCTCGGAAACAAACCTAATATGACAAGAACTCGGATTGGTGGTGGATATATGGTGGTAGATGGCAGCGGTGGTGGTATATGACAGCTGTGGTGGTATATGGATACGGATTCGAAGCGGTGGCGGATAAGCGGTGGTGGTAGATGGCAGGGGTGATGATGATGGTGCGGCGGCGGCGTGACAACTTATGACCAGAACTCGAAACTCTAAAAGACTAGACTCTAAGACCAGCAACTAGACACGACGATGCAACCGCAAATTCAACAAAGCAAAACCCTAAAAAGATTATGCAAAGGCTCAGATTGGTTCGGATATGATGAACTAACCCTAATTTTTTTTGTGGCTTTTTCGTGGACTGTAGGTATGAAGAACAGACTCGATCTAAACTACGAAAAACTGTAAAATCTCACCGAGCAACCTGGAAATCTGATACCACTTGATAGAGGCAAAGGTGTCCCGTCTTT
>NW_021277652.1:0-6165 GCF_002162155.2 Triticum dicoccoides | reverse complement strand
AGTGGTTTCCATGGTTAACGAACCCTGTGGTGCGTTTATGTGTCGGTCATCAACACTCGCAGTTTTGGCCGATTCTGACCCGTATCTTGGATTATTACTCACTGTTTTGGGGTCCCGAAGAGATTTCCATAGTTGTTGAAGCCCAAGGTGCGCTTACGTGTCGGTCATCAAGACTGGCAGTTTTGGCCGATTCTGGCCCGTTTCATGGATTACCACTCACTATTTCGTGGTCCCGGAGTGGTTTCCATGGTTAACGAACCCTGTGGTGCGGTTACGTGTCGGTCATCAACACTGGCAGTTTTGGCCAGTTCTGGCCCATTTCTTGGATTACTCACTGTTTTGGGGTCCCGGAGCGATTTCTATAGTTGTTGAATCCCAAGGTGCGCTTACGTGTCGGTCATCAACACTGGCAGTTTTGGCCGATTTTGGGCCGTTTCATGGACTATTACTCACTGTTTTGGGGTCCCGAAGTGGTTTCGATGGTTAACGACCCATGTGGTGCGTTTATGTGTCAGTCATCAACACTAACAGTTTAGGCTGATTCTAGCCCGTTTCTTTGATTATTACTCACTGTTTTCGGGTAACGAAGCAATTTCCATAATTGTTGAACCCCAAGGTCCGCTTACGTGTCGGTCATCCACACTGGCAGTTTTGGCCAATTGTGGCCCATTTCATGGACTATTACTCATTGTTTTGGGGTCCTGAAGTGGTTTCCATGGTTAACGAACCCTGTGGTGCGTTTATGTGTCGGTCATCAACACTCGCAGTTTTGGCCGATTCTGGCCCGTTTCATGGACTACCACTCACTATTTTGGGGTCCCGGAGTGGTTTCCATGGTTAATGAACCCTGTGGTGCGTTTACGTGTCGGTCATCAACACTGGCAGTCTTGGCCAATTCTGGCCCATTTCTTGGATTATTACTCACTATTTTGGGGTCCCGGAGCGATTTCCATAGTTGTTGAACCCCAAGGTGCGCTTACGTGTTGGTCATCAACACTGGCAGTTTTGGCCGATTTTGGGCCGTTTCATGGACTATTACTCACTGTTTTGGGGTCCCGATGTGGTTTCCATGGTTATCGAACCATGTGGTGCGTTTATGTGTCAGTCATCAACACTAACAGTTTAGGCCGATTCTAGCCCGTTTCTTTGATTATTACTCACCGTTTTCGGGTAACGAAGCAATTTCCATAATTGTTGAACCCCAAGGTCCGCTTACGTGTCGGTCATCCACACTGGCAGTTTTGGCCAATTGTGGCCCATTTCATGGACTATTACTCATTGTTTTGGGGTCCTGGAGTGGTTTCCATGGTTAACGAACCCTGTGGTGCGTTTATGTGTCGGTCATCAACACTCGCAGTTTTGGCCGATTCTGGCCCGTTTCATGGACTACCACTCACTATTTTGGGGTCCCGGAGTGGTTTCCATGGTTAATGAACCCTGTGGTGCGTTTACGTGTCGGTCATCAACACTGGCAGTCTTGGCCAATTCTGGCCCATTTCTTGGATTATTACTCACTATTTTGGGGTCCCGGAGCGATTTCCATAGTTGTTGAACCCCAAGGTGCGCTTACGTGTTGGTCATCAACACTGGCAGTTTTGGCCGATTTTGGGCCGTTTCATGGACTATTACTCACTGTTTTGGGGTCCCGATGTGGTTTCCATGGTTAACGAACCATGTGGTGCGTTTATGTGTCAGTCATCAACACTAACAGTTTAGGCCGATTCTAGCCCGTTTCTTTGATTATTACTCACCGTTTTTGGGTAACGAAGAAATTTCCATAATTGTTGAACCCCAAGGTCCGCTTACGTGTCGGTCATCCACACTGGCAGTTTTGGCCAATTGTGGCCCATTTCATGGACTATTACTCATTGTTTTGGGGTCCTGGAGTGGTTTCCATGGTTAACGAACCCTGTGGTGCGTTTATGTGTCGGTCATCAACACTCGCAGTTTTGGCCGATTCTGACCCGTATCTTGGATTATTACTCACTGTTTTGGGGTCCCGAAGAGATTTCCATAGTTGTTGAAGCCCAAGGTGCGCTTACGTGTCGGTCATCAAGACTGGCAGTTTTGGCCGATTCTGGCCCGTTTCATGGACTACCACTCACTATTTCGTGGTCCCGGAGTGGTTTCCATGGTTAACGAACCCTGTGGTGCGTTTACGTGTCGGTCATCAACACTGGCAGTTTTGGCCAGTTCTGGCCCATTTCTTGGATTACTCACTGTTTTGGGGTCCCGGAGCGATTTCTATAGTTGTTGAATCCCAAGGTGCGCTTACGTGTCGGTCATCAACACTGGCAGTTTTGGCCGATTTTGGGCCGTTTCATGGCCTATTACTCACTGTTTTGTGGTCCCGAAGTGGTTTCGATGGTTAACGAACCATGTGGTGCGTTTATGTGTCAGTCATCAACACTAACAGTTTAGGCCGATTCTAGCCCGTTTCTTTGATTATTACTCACTGTTTTCGGGTAACGAAGCAATTTCCATAATTGTTGAACCCCAAGGTCCGCTTACGTGTCGGTCATCCACACTGGCAGTTTTGGCCAATTGTGGCCCATTTCATGGACTATTACTCATTGTTTTGG
The DNA here is from genome assembly GCF_002162155.2 of Triticum dicoccoides. NCBI lineage: Eukaryota > Viridiplantae > Streptophyta > Magnoliopsida > Poales > Poaceae > Triticum > Triticum dicoccoides. The sequence goes on along the minus strand of NW_021277652.1, from coordinate 3,583 downwards.
GGTCCTGGAGTGGTTTCCATGGTTAACGAACCCTGTGGTGCGTTTATGTGTCGGTCATCAACACTCGCAGTTTTGGCCGATTCTGGCCCGTTTCATGGACTACCACTCACTATTTCGGGGTCCCGGAGTGGTTTCCATGGTTAATGAACCCTGTGGTGCGTTTACGTGTCGGTCATAAACACTGGCAGTTTTGGCCAATTCTGGCCCATTTCTTGGATTATTACTCACTATTTTGGGGTCCCGGAGCGATTTCCATAGTTGTTGAACCCCAAGGTGCGCTTACGTGTTGGTCATCAACACTGGCAGTTTTGGCCGATTTTGGGCCGTTTCATGGACTATTACTCACTGTTTTGGGGTCCCGATGTGGTTTCCATGGTTAACGAACCATGTGGTGCGTTTATGTGTCAGTCATCAACACTAACAGTTTAGGCCGATTCTAGCCCGTTTCTTTGATTATTACTCACCATTTTCGGGTAACGAAGCAATTTCCATAATTGTTGAACCCCAAGGTCCGCTTACGTGTCGGTCATCCACACTGGCAGTTTTGGCCAATTGTGGCCCATTTCATGGACTATTACTCATTGTTTTGGGGTCCTGGAGTGGTTTCCATGGTTAACGAACCCTTTGGTGCGTTTATGTGTCGGTCATCAACACTCGCAGTTTTGGCCGATTCTGACCCGTATCTTGGATTATTACTCACTGTTTTGGGGTCCCGAAGAGATTTCCATAGTTGTTGAAGCCCAAGGTGCGCTTACGTGTCGGTCATCAAGACTGGCAGTTTTGGCCGATTCTGGCCCGTTTCATGGACTACCACTCACTATTTCGGGGTCCCGGAGTGGTTTCCATGGTTAACGAACCCTGTGGTGCGTTTACGTGTCGGTCATCAACACTGGCAGTTTTGGCCAGTTCTGGCCCATTTCTTGGATTACTCACTGTTTTGGGGTCCCGGAGCGATTTCTATAGTTGTTGAACCCCAAGGTGCGCTTACGTGTCGGTCATCAACACTGGCAGTTTTGGCCGATTTTGGGCCGTTTCATGGACTATTACTCACTGTTTTGGGGTCCCGAAGTGGTTTCCATGGTTAACGAACCATGTGGTGCGTTTATGTGTCAGTCATCAACACTAACAGTTTAGGCCGATTCTAGCCCATTTCTTTGATTATTACTCACCGTTTTCGGGTAACGAAGCAATTTCCATAATTGTTGAACCCCAAGGTCCGCTTACGTGTCGGTCATCCACACTGGCAGTTTTGGCCAATTGTGGCCCATTTCATGGACTATTACTCATTGTTTTGGGGTCCTAGAGTGGTTTCCTTGGTTAACGAACCATGTGGTGCGTTTATGTGTCGGTCATCAACACTCGCAGTTTTGGCCGATTCTGACCCGTATCTTGGATTATTACTCACTATTTTGGGGTCCCGAAAAGATTTCCAAAGTTGTTGAAGCCCAAGGTGCGCTTACGTGTCGGTCATCAAGACTGGCAGTTTTGGCTGATTCTGGCCCGTTTCATGGACTACCACTCACTATTTCGGGGTCCCGGAGTGGTTTCCATGGTTAACGAACCCTGTGGTGCGTTTACGTGTCGGTCATCAACACTGGCAGTTTTGGCCAGTTCTGGCCCATTTCTTGGATTACTCACTGTTTTGGGGTCCCGGAGCGATTTCTATAGTTGTTGAACCCCAAGGTGCGCTTACGTGTCGGTCATCAACACTGGCAGTTTTGGCCGATTTTGGGCCGTTTCATGGACTATTACTCACTGTTTTGGGGTCCCGAAGTGGTTTCCATGGTTAACGAACCATGTGGTGCGTTTATGTGTCGGTCATCAACACTGACAGTTTAGGCCGATTCTGGCCCGTTTCTTTGATTATTACTCACCGTTTTCGGGTTACGAAGCAATTTCCATAATTGTTGAACCCCAAGGTCCGCTTACGTTTCGGTCATCCACACTGGCAGTTTTGGCCAATTGTGGCCCATTTCATGGACTATTACTCATTGTTTTGGGGTCCTGGAGTGGTTTCCATGGTTAACGAACCCTGTGGTGCGTTTATGTGTCGGTCATCAACACTCGCAGTTTTGGCCGATTCTGACCCGTATCTTGGATTATTACTCACTGTTTTGGGGTCCCGAAGAGATTTCCATAGTTGTTGAAGCCCAAGGTGCGCTTACGTGTCGGTCATCAAGACTGGCAGTTTTGGCCGATTCTGGCCCGTTTCATGGACTACCACTCACTATTTCGTGGTCCCGGAGTGGTTTCCATGGTTAACGAACCCTGTGGTGCGTTTACGTGTCGGTCATCAACACTGGCAGTTTTGGCCAGTTCTGGCCCATTTCTTGGATTACTCACTGTTTTGGGGTCCCGGAGCGATTTCTATAGTTGTTGAATCCCAAGGTGCGCTTACGTGTCGGTCATCAACACTGGCAGTTTTGGCCGATTTTGGGCCGTTTCATGGCCTATTACTCACTGTTTTGGGGTCCCGAAGTGGTTTCGATGGTTAACGAACCATGTGGTGCGTTTATGTGTCAGTCATCAACACTAACAGTTTAGGCCGATTCTAGCCCGTTTCTTTGATTATTACTCACTGTTTTCGGGTAACGAAGCAATTTCCATAATTGTCGAACCCCAAGGTCCGCTTACGTGTCGGTCATCCACACTGGCAGTTTTGGCCAATTGTGGCCCATTTCATGGACTATTACTCATTGTTTTGGGGTCCTGGAGTGGTTTCCATGGTTAACGAACCCTGTGGTGCGTTTATGTGTCGGTCATCAACACTCGCAGTTTTGGCCGATTCTGGCCCGTTTCATGGACTACCACTCACTATTTTGGGGTCCCGGAGTGGTTTCCATGGTTAATGAACCCTGTGGTGCGTTTACGTGTCGGTCATCAACACTGGCAGTCTTGGCCAATTCTGGCCCATTTCTTGGATTATTACTCACTATTTTGGGGTCCCGGAGCGATTTCCATAGTTGTTGAACCCCAAGGTGCGCTTACGTGTTGGTCATCAACACTGGCAGTTTTGGCCGATTTTGGGCCGTTTAATGGACTATTACTCACTGTTTTGGGGTCCCGATGTGGTTTCCATGGTTAACGAACCATGTGGTGCGTTTATGTGTCAGTCATCAACACTAACAGTTTAGGCCGATTCTAGCCCGTTTCTTTGATTATTACTCACCGTTTTCGGGTAACGAAGCAATTTCCATAATTGTTGAACCCCAAGGTCCGCTTACGTGTCGGTCATCCACACTGGCAGTTTTGGCCAGTTGTGGCCCATTTCATGGACTATTACTCATTGTTTTGGGGTCCTGGAGTGGTTTCCATGGTTAACGAACCCTGTGGTGCGTTTATGTGTCGGTCATCAACACTCGCAGTTTTGGCCGATTCTGACCCGTATCTTGGATTATTACTCACTGTTTTGGGGTCCCGAAGAGATTTCCATAGTTGTTGAAGCCCAAGGTGCGCTTACGTGTCGGTCATCAAGACTGGCAGTTTTGGCCGATTCTGGCCCGTTTCATGGACTACCACTCACTATTTCGGGGTCCCGGAGTGGTTTCCATGGTTAACGAACCCTGTGGTGCGTTTACGTGTC
>NW_021277651.1:0-1118 GCF_002162155.2 Triticum dicoccoides | reverse complement strand
GACGGTAGTAAATAAGATGATCCCTCATTAAAATTTCAAGAAGTGTTCTCCCCTAACTGTGCACCGTTGCTACAGTTCGTCGTTTCGAAGCACCACGTGATGATCGGGTGTGATAGATTCTTACGTTCACATACAACGGGTGTAAGACAGTTTTACACAGCGAAAACACTTAGGGTTAACTTGACGAGCCTAGCATGTACAGACATGGCCTCGGAACACGGAGACCGAAAGGTCGAGCATGAGTCGTATAGAAGATACGATCAACATGAAAATGTTCACCGATGATGACTAGTCCGTCTCACGTGATGATCGGACACGGCCTAGTTTGACTCGGATCATGTAATCACTTAGATGACTAGAGGGATGTCTATCTGAGTGGGAGTTCATAAGATGAACTTAATTATCCTGAACATAGTCAAAAGACCTTTTGCAAATTATGTCGTAGCTCGCGCTTTAGTTCTACTGTTTAGATATGTTCCTAGAGAAAATATAGTTGAAAGTTGATAGTAGCGATTATGCGATCAGTAGAAAGCTTATGTCCTTAATGCACCGCTTAGTGTGCTGAACCCCAAACGTCGTTTGTGGATGTTTCGAACATCGAACATACACGTTTTGATAACTACGTGATAGTTCAGTTAAATGGTTTAAGTAGAGGCACCAAAGACATTTTCGAAACGTCGCGGAACATATGAGATGTTTCGAGGGCTGAAATTAGGATTTCAGGCTCGTGCCCACGTCAAGAGGTATAAGACCTCCGACAATTTTCTTAGCCTACAAACTAAGGGAGAAAAGCTCAATCGTTGAGCTTGTGCTCAGATTGTCTGAGTGCAACAATCACTTGAATCGAGTGGGAGTTGATCTTCCAAATGAGATAGTGATGTTTCTCCAAAGTCATTGCCACCAAGCTGCTAGAGCTTCGTGATGAACTATAACATATCAGGGATAGATAAGATGATCCTTGAGGTATTCACGATGTTTGACACCGCGAAAGTAGAAATCAAGAAGGAGCATCAATTGTTGATGGTTGGTGAAACCACTAGTTTCAAGAAGGGCAAGGGAACAAAGGGATACTTCATGAAACGGCAATTCAGCTGCTGCTCAAGTGAAGAAACCCAAGG
>NW_021277650.1:0-1031 GCF_002162155.2 Triticum dicoccoides | reverse complement strand
CATAATTGCTACTATCAACTTTCAACTAATTTTTCTCTAGGAACATATCTAAACAGTAGAACTATAGCGTGAGCTACGACATAATTTGCAAAATCCTTTTGACTATGTTCAGGATAATTAAGTTCATCTTATGAACTCCCACTCAGATAGACATCCCTCTAGTCATCTAAGTGATTACATGATCCGAGTCAAACTAGGCCGTGTCCGATCATCACGTGAGACGGACTAGTCATCATCGGTGAACATCTTCATGTTGATCGTATCTTCTATACGACTCATGCTCGACCTTTCGGTCTCCGTGTTCCGAGGCCATGTCTGTACATGCTAGGCTCGTCAAGTTAACCCTAAGTGTTTCGCGTGTGTTCCGAGGCCATGTCTGTACATGCTAGGCTCGTCAACACCCGTTGTATTTGAACGTCTGAATAAAACACCCGATCATCACGTGATGTTTTGAAACAGCGAACTATCGCAACGGTGCACAGTTAGGGGAGAACACTTCTTGAAATTGTGGTAAGGGATCATCTTATTTACTACCGTCGTACTAAGAAAACAAGATGTATAAACATGATAAACATCACATGCAATCAAATAGTGACATGATATGGCCATCATCACTTTGCTCCTTTTGATCTCCATCTTCGGGGCTCCATGATCATCATCGTCACCGGCATGACACCATGATCTCCATCATCATGATCTCCATCATCGTGTCTTCATGAAGTTGCCTCGCCAACTATTACTTCTACTACTATGGCTAACGGTTAGCAATAAAGTAAAGTAATTACATGACGTTTAAGTTGACACGCAGGTCACAAATAAATAAAGACAACTCCTATGGCTCCTGCCGGTTGTCATACTCATCGACATGCAAGTCGTGATTCCTATTACAAGAACATGATCAATCTCATACATCACATATATCATTCATCACATCCTTTTTGGCCATATCACATCACATAGCATACCCTGCAAAAACAAGTTAGACGTCCTCTAATTGTTGTTTGCATGTTTTACGTGGCTGCTATGGGTTT
>NW_021277649.1:0-1965 GCF_002162155.2 Triticum dicoccoides | reverse complement strand
CATGTCAACTGTATCTCTGCCGAGGAAGCTCAAGAGGATCCCAACGTCGTTCTTGGTACGCTTCTTGTTAATTGCCACCCGGCATCTGTTCTTTTCGATACAGGAGCCTCTCATTCTTTTATATCCGAAAATTATGCTCGTTTGCATAACATCGCATTCTGTGACATGCCAACCTCTATGGTAATTCAAACTCCGGGATCCAAATGGCAAACTTCTAGAGTAAGCCATGGAAATGAAATCCAAGTCGACAGACTTGTTTTCCTCGCATCTTTGATAGCCCTCAAATCTTCAGATATTAATATCATTCTGGGTATGGACTGGATGTCAGTTCATCATGCCCAAATTGATTGCTTCTCTAGGACTGTTCAACTTACCCATCCTTCGGGGAAGATAGTCAATGTCTTGACCCGAATAGCCAAGCGACAGTTATATTCTCTTAACCCAGCCCTTTGCCAGACCTTGAGGATGTCCCGGTAGTCCGTTACTTTACGGATGTCTTCCCAGAGGAATTGCCAGGTGTTCCACCCGACAGGGATGTTGAGTTCGTAATAGACCTCATTCCAGGAACCGTCCCGATTGCTAGAAGACCTTATAAGATGGCACCACTAGAACTAGCCGAGCTTAAGAAACAACTCGATGAGTCCTTGAAAAAGGGTTTCATCCGACCTAGTTCATCTCCGTGGGCTTGCCCCGTCCTCTTCGTCAAGAAGAAGGATGGTACGGACCGGATGGTTGTAGATTATCGACCTGTCAATTTGGTCACAATCAAGAACAAATATCCGCTCCCCAGGATCAACGACCTGTATGATCAGCTCGCTGGATCCTCAATCTTCTCCAAAATGGATTTGAGATTGGGCTACCATCAAATCAAAATCAGGAACGGGGACATTCCTAAAACGGCCTTTGTTACTCGTTATGGCCAATACGAGTACACTGTCATGTCCTTCGGTTTAACCAACGCTCCAGCCACTTTTTCTCGGTTAATGAACTCAATCTTCATGGAGTATTTGGATAAATTCGTCGTGGTTTACCTCGATGATATAGTCATCTACTCCAAGAACGAGGAAGAACATGCCGAACATCTAAGGCTAGTGTTGACGAAACTTCGAGAGCATCGTCTTTATGCCAAATTCTCTAAATGTGAATTTTGGTTGTCAGAAGTGACCTATCTGGGTCATGTAATATCTGGTAAAGGTATTGCTGTTAACCCTGAGCGAGTTCAAGCCGTCCTTAATTGGACTCCACCTGAATCGGTCAAGCAAGTTCGGAGTTTCCTTGGCCTAGCGAGCTATTGTCGTCGCTTTGTCGAGAACTTCTCCAAAGTTGCTAAACCTCTAACCGAACTCCTTAAGAAGGATAAAAAGTTTGAATGGACTCCACAATGTGAGCACAGCTTTCAGGAACTGAAAAGACGCCTGACTTCTGCTCCCGTTCTGGTACCGCCAGACTTCTCTAAGGACTTTGTTATCTACTGCGACACCTCGCGACAAGGACTAGGTTGTATTCCTATGCAAGATCGACATGTAATTGCTTACGCCTCACGGCAATTGCACCCACATGAGGAGAATTATCCTACTCATGATCTAGAGCTTGCAGCTATAGTCTATGCACTTAAAACCTGGCGACATTACCTCCTCGGTAATCGTTGCGAAATATTCACTGATCACCAAAGTCTGAAGTACATCTTCACCCAACCGGATTTGAATCTCAGGCAAAGACGTTGGGTCGAGTTGATCACAGATTTCGACTTAGGAATAACTTACACCCCAGGGAAAGCCAACGTCATGGCTGATGCGCTAAGTCGTAAATCTTATTGTAACAACCTGATGTTACAACAAAGTCAACCGCTTCTCCATGAGGAATTTCGGAAGCTTAACCTTCACATTGTTCCTCAAGGATTTCTTTCCACCTTGGTGGCGAAACCTACTCTTACGGATCAAATCATCGCTGCCCAGAAGCGAGATA
>NW_021277648.1:0-2273 GCF_002162155.2 Triticum dicoccoides | reverse complement strand
ACATCGATGGAGGGGGCAGACGTATGGTGGCCATGGATAGCATCGGGCGTGGTGATGTACGGGCCCGAGCCATAGACGACGAGGCGACGAGGGCGGTGGCGACGACGGAGGGAGCGGGGCGGTTGCGGGCGATGGAGGGGGTGGTGCAGTGGTGGCGGGTGATGTTGGGGGCGGGACGGTGACGGGCGACGAACAATGCTGGGCGGGGCGGCGGCGGACGGGGGGCCGATGATGGATGGGGCGAGGGTGGGCGGCAATGGTGCAGGTGGCGGGGTGAAAACGAATGGGGCGGGTATTTATCCGCTAGGGGACCTTTGCCGAATTCGGCACTCGGTAAAGGGGCATTCGTGAGCGTGTGCATGCATTTTTGTTTTCCCGCCAAACCTTTGCTGAGATTTCAGTGCAAGGATATCGACAAACATGCCAGATATAGGTCAACTCACTTTTCCCGAGATCTCGCAGAATAGATGTAGGCAATTGTTGTTTTCTCAATAATTCTCCCAAATAAGTTAATATTTTTTATGTAACATTATTTGTAAGGGTTAAAACAACTATATATATCCTTCAATTTTCGTGCTCCCTAGATTACCTCTCGGGGGTGTGCGCAGGGCCCGGACAAGGACATAAGACCGTGGACAGGGACTCTCGGGCCTTCCCGTTCATGATTTCATATGGCCGTTGGCCCGCTCTAGAATTTACCGGGCGAAGACCTGGAAATGCAGGCAATTCCCGGAATATGTCTGGCTTCCCCTGAAATATCCTAGGACATGGCACGTGCCTTCAAATGGAGCCTCACGACCGCAGAAAAAGTTTCAAGACCAACGGAGGAACGCTCCGCGCAAACCCTTCACAAAACCGAATGCACCGTACCCCCGCCCCGAAAGCTAGATCCTTCGCTGGACAAGGTCCCTTCTGCACAGCCTCTGTGAAGGCGTATCTGAATCGGCCTCATATTTTTACAACTGCAACCTAGGGCCATGGGAAGGTGCCGCGCCATCTCCCTTCAATTTTCGGGCTCCCATGATTTCCCGGTGATTCAAACAGCAGCAAGACGGGCACTGGCGCCGGCCCCTGCGTTGGGGACTCCCAACCCTTTCCATCCATAATTTCATGTGGTCGCTGCCCCGCTCTTGAGTCTCCCGCGCGAAGCCCTGTAAATGCGGGAATTGCAACAAATATGGCTAGCTGGGCCAAAAAATCCTCGAACTTGGCACGTGGCTTCGAACGGAGCCTCACACCCACAGAAAAAGTTTCAATGCCAACGAAGGAACGGGGCCCACACCCCTTCACAAAACCGGACACGCCCTTGCTCGAAAGCGAGATTCTTCGCCGGACAAGGTCCCTTCTGCACTAAGCCTCCTTGAAGGCAACTTCAAAATGGCCTTCAGTTTTGCAGCTACATCCAGGGGCAGTCGGAAGGCGCCACGCTAGTTCCCTTCAATTTCCGGGCTCCTGTGATTTCCCACTGATTTAAACGTCAGCAAGATGGGCGCCAGCGCCCGTCTCCCCCACCACATGCCCCCCGCACTGGGCCCACCCTCTCGGCGGTGTGCGCAGGCTTGGGCATGGACATAAGACCGCGAGCGGTGACTCCCGGCCCTTTCCGTCCATGATTTCATGTGGCCGCTGCCTGCTCTTGAATTTCCCGCGCGAAGCCCTGGAAATGCGAGAAATGCATGGAATATGGCTGGGTACCCCCAAAAAATCATGGGACCTGGCACGTACCTTCAAACGGAGCCTCACGACGCAGAAAAGGTTTCAAGGCCAACGGAGGAATGGGCCACGCATCCCCTTCACAAACCGGATGCACCCCCGCTCGAAAGCTAGACCTTTCAAGATCGCGCTCGGATCTCGATTTTCTGCCCTAATAACTTTGGAAATGCATAAGCGAAAGGAGAACTGATTGGAAAACATAGGTAACTTTAAAAAAGGTGGAATTAAAAAGCTGACAGTTACCTTTTTTGCCGAGTACAAAGCTCGGCAAACAGGGTACAACAACTACCAGAGGCTTCTTTTTCCCAAGATCCTCCCCACTATGAGCTCAGTAAAGGCTATGAGACATCACCAGATCTTCACGCGTGGACGGTTTCCCGAGTTCAGCTCTCGGCAAACTCCTTTCACCGAGTGCTGTACCCAGCAAATATCGTTTCAGTTGTTTTGTTTACTTCTGTTCGTACATCAGCCGCATTCAACAAAAATACACATGATAACACACAAGTCACAACCATCATAAGCAATGCGCGTATGATAACACACAAGTCAAAAGTAGGTTC
>NW_021277647.1:0-1197 GCF_002162155.2 Triticum dicoccoides | reverse complement strand
AGGCTGACAGTGTAAGCACCAGCATGAAGGTTAAGATCGAGAGCTCCAAGATCGTCAAGCCGCTGTACGAGGACGGCGAGGCGCCGGAGCGTGCGCAGTGGGTGCCGCTTTCCGTGTTCGACAAGGTGACGTACGGGGAGCACGTCGCCATCATCTTCGCGTTCCGGCCGCCGAACCCGCCCAACAGCGAGGTCGAGCTGGGCCTGGCCAAGGCGCTCGCCGTGTACCAGGAGTGGGCCGGGCAGATCGGCGACGGTCCCGACGGGCGCCGGTCGGTGCTGCTGAACGACGCCGGGGCGCGCTTTGTGGAGGCCAAGGTGGACGCGCCCATGGCGGTGTCCGTGCCGTCCGGGCCGTCGCCTGAGGTGAGGCGGCTGCACCCGAGGATCGACGACGGCCCTGTGGAGCTGGTGCAGGTGCAGCTGACTCGCTTCTCCTGTGGGTCGCTGGCCGTGGGCTTCGCGGGGCACCACCAGATCGCCGACGGGCAGGCCACGGCCAACTTCCTGGCGGCGTGGGGCCTCGCTACGCGGCAGCTCCCGGTGTCGCCGCTCCCGGTCTGCGACCGCGGCACCCGGTTCGCGCCGCGCGAGCCGCCGCTCGTGGAGTTCCCGCATCGGGAGGTGGAGTACAGGGCGCCGGCACCAAACACGATGGACGAGAAGGAGGAGATCGGCTTTGGCGTGGCGGGGCACGACAAGGTGAAGGTGCACATGATGCACCTGAGCAAGGATTTCGTGGCGCGGCTCAAGGCGCGGGCCTCGTCGGGGCTCCCGCCATCGCGGCGCGGCTACACGACGTTCCAGAGCGTGGTGGCGCACCTCTGGCGCGCGATCACCGCGGCGCGCGGCCTGGGCGCCGACGTGACGACCAAGGTCCGCATCTCCGTGAACGGCCGGACGCGCATGCGCCCGCCCATGCCGCGCGACTACTTCGGCAACGTGGTCCTGTGGGCGTTCCCGCGCACGGACGCCGGCGACCTCATGTCCCGGCCGGTGGGCCACGCGGCGGAGCTCGTCTACCGCGCCGTGGCGGACGTGGACGACGCCTACTTCCGGTCCTTCGTGGACCTTGCCTCCTCCGGCGTTGTGGAGGCTGAGGGGCTGGTCTCAACGGCGAACAGCGAGCAGGCGGTGCTGTGCCCGGACCTGGAGGTGGACGCGTGGCTGGGGATCAACTTCCACGGCCTGAATTTCG
>NW_021277646.1:0-2030 GCF_002162155.2 Triticum dicoccoides | reverse complement strand
CAGCCTACGACGACGTGGCGTCTTCCCGCGGCCCCCTCGGAGCAGCGCGCCGCCTTCTTGCTCCAGGCGACCTCCTACGGCCCCATGTTGATCGGGTGGTCCTCGCCGCCGTCGCGGCGGCTGTCGAGCAGCTCCACGGGGCGGAGGCCGCGCTACATACCGGCGGCGACCTGGCTCTGCCACGCACCGTGCTGCCCCAGAGCTTTGACTCCGTCACCCGCACAACCGCGATCGCGGCGTGCCCCGGCGCCAAGGGGCCGAGGGAGCACGGCGACGCGTGGAGGGCCGTGGCACGCGCCGTCCCCACTATGCTACTACAGGCGTGCGCCCTCCTCCCCAAGCCCGAGGTTGCGCACGCCAAGCTCGGCCACTGCGCCAACGCTCTCAAGACGTCCACGTCCGAGAGGGCGGTGGCCCTTGCATTCGACGCGGTACACACCGCGTTATCGCGCGTCCTCGCCTCCCCGGGCGGCTCGGGGCCGGGCGCGATGGAGCGATGAAGCGGGCCGCGACCGCAGCGGCGGGGCCGGCTGAGGCACGACGGTGGCTCCGGCAAGGGCGGAGCGGCTGCTCTTGGCGGGACGGGCGCGGCGTGGGCGTGGCCGGAGCGGCGCGGACGTGGCCTGGGCAGCGTGCGCGGTCTGGGCAGGTGTGCACGTGGGGGGACGACGACCGGAGAAAAACTCACCCCAAAGCAAGACTTCCGCCGGGGCCTCCCTAGGTGGCCGAAAAAACATCTCCTGGGGCAACAACGGTTGGAGATGCTCTAATATCTAAATCGGTAGTGGACGTAGAATCTTAGCTCCGACGTGCCACAGTTTAACGACCAGGGACGATGGGGGCTAGAACAGAAAAGGCACTTAAATCGTAGAAGACATTGCAGAATATGTGTATTGAATATTATAAAACTCTATCTATATAATTAAAATATTGACATTGTACTGCGATAAGTATGAGTATTACATATTTGTTAACTTGTGTAGGTCACAGATTCCCTAAACAATACGTGTTACCTGTGCAGGTCTTGAGATCATGTTGCACGGGCTCTTAAATTGGACAACACGCATAGAGTTTACCACAGTATAGCAACGTACTAGGCATATCACACTACTATAATTAAAAATGACGATATATAGATTAGGCACAAATGAATCTTACCACTCACCTACATCTCTCACGCCTACGGGGAGTTACTCACACATCGAGAAACCAATCACACCAGAGATAGAACCCATGAAAACCATATCGATAATACCGTGAAGATCCCTAATAAGATGAAATGGATAATTCAAATAGTCTTGATCTCTAGATGAGATTAAATGGAATTACAACTTTTCTCAGAACCATATCGATAATTCCTCTTACAATAGTGAAGGATGAAATGATGATGGAGATGAAAGGACCAAAACAAAGAAGATCTCCCAAGGTTCTTCAGATCCCCACTTCTCCTGTTCTGGATGTGGTGGTGGCGACTAGGGTTCTCTTCTCCCCTAGGTCCCTTCATGAAAGTGTCGTGTATAGGCATCGTGGGGCACTAGTAGAAAACAGGGCATTTTGTCCCGGTTCGTAAGGGCCTTTTGTCCCGGTTTAAGAACCGGTACTACAAGGTCGGTACTAATGCCCTTGGCCTTTAGTCCCGGTTCTTACACGAACCGGGACAGATGGGCCTCCATGTGGCCACTGCGGGCAGCCCAGGCAGGGGGGCCTTTGGTCTCGGTTGGTGACATAAACCGAGACCAAAAGGCATCCACGCGTCAGCAGCTGGCTGGAGCTAAGGTTTTTTTTAAAGTGGCTGGTTTAGGGGTTTTGGGGGTTAATTTAGATTGTTATTAGCTAGCTAATAGAGAGAAGTGTCCTCTCTTATATCTTCGTGCTTGGTTTACCAACGCTACTGCTATGTTCATTTCACCCGCTGATATATAATAACTCTTCATGCTCGCATCATACATCATCATATATAATAACAAGTCCTACTAATCATGCATCATCGTACAACTTCTACTCGTTATTAATAACAAGTCATACGATCA
>NW_021277645.1:0-1665 GCF_002162155.2 Triticum dicoccoides | reverse complement strand
AAGGCGTCACAGAACCCCACCTTGATCAATAAAGCTTTCATCTTATATTCGCAATATCCAGATTGCAATCTTAGTTTCTTGCTTGTTCTTCGTTTGCTCGCAGGAAACAGACCCTCGTGGTCAGGTTGATCGTGCTCCGGCGTGGTCAATAACCTCTCGGAGTTGGTTTAGCGATTGCTAAGGCGCGACGTCCTCGCACGTTCGTAGTCGGATCGTCAAAGTCGACTTCCACCAAAGCGATATCCATCATCTCATCGAAAGACGGGACACCTTTGCCTCTATCAAGTGGTATCAGATTTCCAGGTTGCTCGGTGAGATTTTACAGTTTTTCGTAGTTTAGATCGAGTGTGTTCCTCATACCTACAGTCCACGAAAAAGCCACAAAAAAATTAGGGTTAGTTCATCATATCCGAACCAATCTGAGCCTTTGCATAATCTTTTTAGGGTTCTGCTTTGTTGAATTTGCGGTTGCATCGTCGTGTCTAGTTGCTGGTCTTAGAGTCTAGTCTTTTAGAGTTTCGAGTTCTGGTCATAAGTTGTCACGCCGCCGCCGCACCATCATCATCGCCCCTGCCATCTACCACCACCGCACCGAATCCGTATCCATATACCACCACCAATCCGTGTCCATATACCACCACCGATCCATATCCATATACTACCACCGCTACCACCACCGCTGCCATATACCACCACCATATATCCACCACCAATCCGAGTTCTTTGCTTATTAGGTTTGTTTTCGGGATCCATCTAGATTCCGATTCGTGTTTCCTTGCCGGAGTAGGTTTCGGAAAAAAAAAGAGTCGGCTAGCCACGCTCCGTTTAGGTCCAAAATTTTTCGAAAACGCATTTTTCGAAAAAATTTCTGGCTATCCTATTTTTAGGTGTTTCTGAGTGTTTTGAGACAGGTGCCATTATAGGAAGTTTTTTTTGACCCGTTTCCAGTTTCTGGGTCCGGGCAGTCGAAACAAAAAAAAAAAATTGGTCGAAAAAATTTCGTGCCCATCCTGTCAGTTTGAGCTAGGAAGAGTTTTGAGACACTCGCCATTATAGTGATTTTTCGCAAAAAAAAAAGCAGCGCAAAAAAAAAGAGCGCAAAAAAAAAAGAGCGAAAAAAAAATTCAGACTGTGCTCTTCCCTTGTTTACGTGCCGCGCCGTGATTTTGTTAGTGTTCTAGGCTCGCGTCTCTAGCACAGTCTAGCCTAGGACCAGCACAGTACCGTCGTTGAGCGTTTATTCAACTTTGCATCTCTGAATTGATTATTGCTGACCCTTTTTGCTACCATATTATAAGCCTTCCCAGCTCCACATACATCTACGTCGTGCGTTTGACTCTCCCTGGTAATCGCTCTATCCAAGCTTTGAGAGTTTTTGACTACAACGGTTGCCGATCACCGCCTGCTGCTGGGTAAGAACTGGTAAGAATTTGAGATTTGCTTGACGGATTTGTGACACCCACCACCACCACTTGTTCGTAGTCTGTAGGATCATATTCTTGTGTGTTTCTATTGCTGCTAACCATGCCAGGATCACAAGCCGACGAGATTGACTGGGAGAATTTATCGAACAAGGAGCTTCATGATAAGTTTCAACAAATGATGACTGAACAGGTGCAAGATGTGCTGAACAATTTTGAAGAGGCCATGGAGAAGATCACTGGC
>NW_021277644.1:0-1605 GCF_002162155.2 Triticum dicoccoides | reverse complement strand
TTCTGCGCTCTTGAGGGAGTCCTGGATTATGGGGTCCCCGAACAGCCGGACTATATACTTTGTCCGGACTGTTGGACTATGAAGATACAAGATTGAAGACTTCGTCCCGTGTCCGGGTGGGACTCTCCTTTGCGTGGAAGGCAAGCTTGGCAGTTCGGATATGTAGATCTCCACCCTTGTAACCGATTCTGTGTAACCCTAGCCCCCTCCGGTGTCTATATAAACCGTAGGGTTTAGTCCGTAGGACAAGAACAATCATAATTATAGGCTAGCTTCTAGGGTTTAGCCTCTACGATCTCGTGGTAGATCAACTCTTGTAATACTCATATCATCAAGATCAATAAAGCAGGACGTAGGGTATTACCTCCATCGACAGGGCCCGAACCTGGGTAAACATTGTGTCCCTGCCTCCTATTACCATTCGCCTTAGACGCACAGTTCGGGGCCCCCTACCCGAGATCCGCCGGTTTTGACACCGACATTTGTGCTTTCATTGTGAGTTCCACTGTGCTGTCGCCATAAGGCTTGATGGCTCCTTCGATCATCGGCAACGATGTGATCTAGGGTGAGGTTTTTCTCCCCGGACAGATCTTCGTATTCGGCGGCTTCGTACTACGGGCCAACTCGCTTGGCCATCTAGAGCAGACCGAGAGCTATTCCCCTAGCCATCAGGTCAGGTTTGGAAGCCTAAACTACACCGCCGACATCCGCGGAGACTTGATATTTGACGGATTCGAGCCCATGTCAGGTGCGACACACAGTCTCGACGAGCATGACCTAGCTCTGCCATCATACGGTGTCCGGGAGATCACACCTGTGGCTACTCCGGCCCTCGATCCAAAGCAGATCATGTCGTCCGAGGACAGGTGGATAGACCCCGCCATGGAGGCCGCACACTCAGCGGCGATAGAGCCGAATACTGACTTCACCCCCTATGAGACCTGTGTTGCCGGACCCTTGGGTTCATCCACGGCCACAGGCTCTAAACCACCCACGTCCATGCCTATCGAATCTGGTTGGGCACCGATCATGGAGTTCACCTCCACAGACATCTTTCAGCACTCGCCCTTGGGCGATGTGCTAAATTCATTGAGGTCTCTCTCCTTGTCAGGAGATCCTCGGCCGAACTATGTCCGGCTTGAGTGGGAGGCGGACAACGAAGAAATTCATTGCCCACCCACCACCCACTTAATAGCCACTGTCCACGACTTAACCGACATGCTTGATTTCGGCTCCGAAGACATCGACGGTATGGATGACGATGCAGGAGAGGAACAGGAACCACCGCCCATAGGGCGTTGGACAACTACTTCATCACACGATATATACATGGTGGATACACCCAAAGAAAACAATGACGAGGAACGGAAGGATGCAACGGAGGGTAATTCCCTCGAGAAGCAACAAAAGCGACGGCATAGGCGCCGCTCCAAATCCCACCTCGGCAAAAACAGCGATAACAGCGCAGGAAAGAATAATACCCTGGATGACTCCAAAGCAAACGACGACCACATGGACCTAGCGATAGAGCAGGATGAACCAGCGGATGCCGAACATAGTACGGAGCCGTTGCCCGATCACGGCGACGCCGAGGGTAAAGCTCAC
>NW_021277643.1:0-2088 GCF_002162155.2 Triticum dicoccoides | reverse complement strand
TTGAAAGATAAGTTGACACATGCTCCTTTACTCCAACTTCCTGATTTTAATAAGACTTTTGAGCTTGAATGTGATGCTAGTGGAATTGGATTAGGAGGTGTGTTATTACAAGATGGCAAACCTGTTGCATACTTTTCTGAAAAATTGAGTGGGCCTAGTCTGAATTATTCTACTTATGATAAAGAATTATATGCTATTGTTCGGACTTTAGAAACATGGCAACATTATTTATGGCCCAAAGAATTTGTTATACATTCTGATCATGAATCTTTGAAACATATTAAAAGTCAAGCTAAACTGAATCGTAGACATGCTAAATGGGTTGAATTCATTGAGACTTTCCCTTATGTCATTAAACACAAGAAGGGAAAAGAAAATGTTATTGCTGATGCATTGTCTCGTCGCTATACTATGCTTTCACAACTTGACTTCAAAATATTTGGTTTGGAGACCATCAAAGATCAATATGTGCATGATGCTGATTTAAAAGATGTAATGCAGAATTGTAAAGAAGGAAGAATGTGGAACAAGTTTGTTGTTAACGATGGATTTGTGTTTCGTGCTAACAAGCTATGCATTCCAGCTAGCTCTGTTCGTCTTTTGTTGTTGCAGGAGGCGCATGGAGGAGGATTAATGGGACACTTTGGCGTGAAGAAGACGGAGGATGTACTTGCTACACATTTCTTTTGGCCAAAGATGAGACGGGATGTTGAGCGTTTTATTGCCCGATGCACTACATGTCAAAAAGCTAAGTCACGACTCAATCGTCATGGTTTATATATGCCTTTGCCTGTACCTAGTGTTTCTTGGGAGGATATATCTATGGACTTTGTTTTAGGTTTACCTCGAACAAAGAAGGGGAGGGATAGCATATTTGTTGTCGTGGATAGATTCTCGAAAATGGCACACTTTATACCATGTCATAAAAGTGATGATGCTGTTAATGTTGCTGATTTGTTCTTTCGTGAAATTATTCGCTTGCATGGTGTGCCAAATACTATTGTTTCAGATCGTGATACCAAATTTCTTAGCCACTTTTGGAGATGTTTATGGGCTAAGTTGGGGACTAAACTGCTTTTTAGTACTACTTGTCACCCCCAAACTGATGAACAAACTGAAGTAGTCAATAGAACGTTGTCTACTATGCTTAGGGCTGTTTTGAAGAATAATAAGAAAATGTGGGAGGAATGCTTGCCTCATATTGAATTTGCTTATAATCGTTCATTGCATTCTACTACTAAGATGTGCCCTTTTGAAGTTGTGTATGGTTTCCTACCTCGTGCACCTATTGATTTGTTGCCTCTTCCATCTTCGAAGAAGGTTAATTTTGATGCTAAACAACGTGCTGAATTGATTTTAAAAATGCATGAGTTAACTAAGGAAAACATTGAGCGCATGAATGCTAAATATAAACTTGCTGGAGATAAGGGTAGAAAACATGTTGTGTTTGCACCTCGAGATCTTGTTTGGTTACATTTGCGTAAGGATAGATTTCCTGATTTGCGCAAATCAAAGTTAATGCCACGTGCTGATGGTCCCTTTAAGGTGTTAGAGAAAATAAATGATAATGCATATAAACTTGAGCTACCTGCAGATTTTGGGGTTAGTCCCACTTTTAACATTGCAGATTTGAAGCCTTATTTGGGTGAGGAAGATGAACTTCCGTCGAGGACGACTTCATTTCAAGAAGGTGAGGATGATGAGGACATCAATACAATTGTTACACCCACAGCCCCTGCTGCTATACATACTGGACCAATTACTAGAGCTCGTGCACGCCAACTAAATTACCAGGTACTTTCGTTTCTTGGTAATGATTCTAATGTTCATGAGAATATGATGCTGCCTAAATTGGATACATTTTTTTTGCTTACAAATGAAGGGCCTAGCTTGGAGAAGGATGAACATTGGAGCAAGAACAAGCATGGAGATGATGGCATGCGCAAGGGGAACAAGAACGGAGTTACAAGTGATGATTTCAGGACTTTGAAGCCACCATAATGGGTGCATGAAGCCTTGGACGAAATATACAAGATGCCACTTCATAAATTTCGTCCCGAGGCTATTTTAGGTGCTGCGTCACCTTAT
>NW_021277642.1:0-2186 GCF_002162155.2 Triticum dicoccoides | reverse complement strand
TCATATACGTCCAATTTCCAAAATATCAGGTGCCTGATCTGTTTTGGTAAACGATGAAAATGATACATACAAATAATAACATGCCTTTCATATTTTTTATTTGTGGGTTCATGTCACAAAATTATTTTCTACAAGCTTTAGTGATGTGTTGCTATTTTCTGATCGGATAGTAAGACCGATCCTTGCATAGTACCTATATTGATTTTTTTAGATGCCCACTTCATATACATGGTCGTAAAGATGTTATAAATATATTTACCCAATACTAGAAATCAGTAGTGTACATTTATTTATCATAATATATGACTAGAAGCAGTGAACCAGTAAATGTTTTTGAATGATATTCAGTAATTAGATTAAATAAGCATATTCAGTCTACTTCAAAACCTATGATTTATAGTTACATCTGTTAGAATATTTGTAGTTTGTACGATAATAAAGACAAGAATATTTGTCTTGGTGCAGATCACTATATGTAATTCATACCCCTAGATTGCATACATGCTAACTCATGATGTTGATAAAATCAACTGAATTAATCGAAGATATGTACATACCCTTTTGTCCCGCTCATAATAGTGCCAACTCTTACATGTTCCACATACTAATAGTAGGTACGTTTATCCATAAAATTTTCACTTTGCAATTTGTACAAATATTATGCATTTATTTTTATAATGAAAGTTCAAATCTGATCGTCAACGTAGCTAGCCCGCGCAGATGCGCGGGTTGTTGACTAGTACACATAATTATACATTCATAGATGTGTGTTGGCAGCTTAACATACATATTATTAAAAAGCATGGTTAGAGATATAATGGAATATCTTACCGTCCTCCAAAACCAAAGGAAAAATAAACAGATAAACTTTACAATATGAGTCACCTAGTGATATACAAAATATTAGGTTGGAAGATGACGTTGTAGTTAACGCACTGTGTCAATGAGGAAGAAAACGAAGTGCGTCATTCCATGCATGAATGCAACTAATACATAACTATTATATGTAGCAGCCCCTGTTAGCATCACATCAATAAGATATTTACTTGGTCAAAATTTTCTCAAAATGATTAATTACATTAATCCACGCACGCATAACAATGACGATAGGGAGCAGAGACAATTCGTGTGATCTTAGTAGGAGTAGTTAACGTCCTCTTGCTAAGAGGTTTATCATCATCATTTCAATGGAAAAATCTGACAATCTAGTCGGCCTTTCTTGAGTAAGCTCATGACACACCTCGCATGCCTCTTTTGTTAGAGTAAACAACACACCCAATGACTGGGCAAGGTGGCCAATCATAACTAATTAATTTCTTGGAGGTGTGTGTGTGTGTGTGTGTGTCGTTTTGATACAGAAAAGTTGTTTCCATCGGACAAATAAAATGACCGAAAGAAGAAGACATGCCCAACATCATCCTGGTGGGCAACATGAGAGCCTATCTCCGCCACCCGCCCTAGACCTACACACTCTCCGCCTCCCTGGTAGCCATCGATCGGCACCACACCGAGCAAAGCCCCGGGCGATGGCAGGCGGCAATGGGATGTCCCTTCTCTCCGCTCCACCCCCTGGTCTTTGTGGGCTAACCCTAGCACCTCACACCACCACCACTGCTATCCCTGCCTCCGGAGGTGGGCCGCTGACCTGACATTTTGTCGCATGTCTAGTGGGGTCATGGTTCACTTGGTTCGTGTGTGGATCAAGGAAGTCTGCCTGGAGCCGGTGCTCTCCCACATCAGGCTGCATCATGATCGTTGACTTGTGAGGGGTGATTGCAGTCAGACGGGATGTGGTTGCCCATAGCCTCTCAAGGGTGAGGTTTCACCACAGGTGAGGTACTCCATGCACCCACCGGGAATGGTCAGATGGGTTTGTTGGCGGTCTTAGGCCCGACCAGAACTTGGGCCAGCTCAAACCTCACTATGGTTTGATGTCTTTCTCCAGTGACCTCGTACCAACAGCTTGGTGGCGAGGCATGGGTTTGGGATGTTGTACGTTAAGGCGATGGCCCTAGATGGCAGGCTAGACGTGTGGCAAGGGTGCAGGGCGGTCCAAGCAAAAGTTCGGCGTCTCAACGCTGTTGGAGGCGATGTCTTGGCAGTCACGTCCCTCTTGGGGTCCTCGCCATTGTTCTCCAGCCCTCCTATCTCAGGGTGAAAACCCTTGTCCCCCCAATGGATGCGGC
>NW_021277641.1:0-690 GCF_002162155.2 Triticum dicoccoides | reverse complement strand
CGAGGCAACGAGGCGTGCTGGCCCCGCTGCTGCTCTTCCTCGCCGCCGCGCTCTCCTTCCCCTCCGCGCTCCGCCTCCTACCCTTCGCTTCCCGCCTCGCCATCACCGGGATCGGATGACCCTTCTTCAACCTCGGGCGCCTCTGCAAGTCCCGTCGATCTGCTCGCCCCCGACCCTCCTCGGCTGCCTCGACCCCTGCAACGCTTCGGGCGCCATGGCCGGAGCTCCGCTCCCGCGCGGTCGTGCGCCCCTGGCCATGCCCCCACGAGCCAACTGCTGCACGCGTGCCCGTGTCCCTGCTTCTGCTGCTACGTGAGATGCTGCTACTTGGCTGCTTTGCTACTCCACGGTCAGGCGAGCCCGACGAGCTCGCCGCGGCCAGGCGGGATATGCACGAGCCCAGCAGCCCAGGACGGCGTCTTCGGCAGCGTGCAGGGAGCGCGAGTGAGATGGCGGACACGGCCGCGGGAAGGACCAAGGAGACCAAGGACGCGACGGCGGGAAGACGAGGGAGACGGCGGAGACGAGGGAGACGAGCGAGACGAGGGAGACGGCCGTGGTCGGCACGCTCGGGGCCGGTGCACCTGGTGATGGGGCCGCCCGGGGACGCCCGTGGCCTCCGCGCTCGGGGCCGCCCGTGGCCGGTGCGCCCGGTGCCAGGGACGCTCGGGGCCGCCCGTGGCCGACGCG
>NW_021277640.1:0-1126 GCF_002162155.2 Triticum dicoccoides | reverse complement strand
TCGACTGGTCGACTGGATTTCACAAACCGGTGGGGGCACGCTGAGTGCACCCACTGGGTGTAGTCCCCAAGGCTAAGGTCGACTGCTGGCAGTCGGCCTTAGGCTTTATAATGTCAATCTTTCTGTCAGTCGACTGGTCGACTGGATTTCACAAACCGGTGGGGGCACGCTGAGTGCACCCACTGGGTGTAGTCCCCGAGACTGTGGTCGACTGCTTGCAGTTGATCACAGTCTTAGAGAATGCATCTCGCACACTTTTTTTTTGAGGTCGACTGGTCGACTTTGTCTTCAACAGGATTAGTGGGGGCACGCTGAGTGCACCCACTGGGTGTAGTCCCCGAGACTACGGTCGAATGCTTGTATTCGGCTGTAGTCTTAGAAACGTGTGTTTTTCCCTTTTTCACTCGGAAGTGAATTATATTTGACATTTAGTCGATTGGTTCTTCGCAGAACTCTTGTGATCTTGTGGCTCGCTACTCAGAGCTGGAACACAAGCATACTCAAGTCGAGCTGAGCTTGAAGCTAGTTCGGGAGAAGCTGACAAAGGCAAAGGAGGAGACCGAAGGTATGTTTGGTGAGACCCTGACGACTGCTTTTCCCCTTGCTTGTTTCAAAATCTGATCTTGCTGTAACTTGCAGGTAAGGTAAGGGAGGCCCAGCAGAAGAAAGACCTTGAGCTAGCTGAGAAGATCAAGCTTGCTGACGATAAGTTAGCTTCAGTCACCAAGCTCGAACAAGACAATACCAATCTGAAAGCTGCTCTTGGGATTGCCAACAAGGAGGTCAGTCGACTGAAAACTGACAAAGCTGCCCTGACCGACCAAGTCAGCAAATTGACTGAGAAGAAAACCGAACTGGAGGCCTTCCTGAGTGGCCTTGCCAAGAAGTTGTTCCTTATGCTTGAAGGTAGACCTCCATGTTTGGCAAATATTTCCAATTGTGGCTTTTTCCATTCGACTATCTCCTTGACTTAGTGATCACCCTTGCAGAATTTTGTCAAAACTTTGAAGAAGAAACCAGCCGACTGGAGCCAAACCTTGACCCCGTCAATTCTCCGGTGAACGACGAAGTTGCCATGGATGTTTTCCGACTGGAGTCTCGTGTTGCAGCTGTCGTGGACTATCTC
>NW_021277639.1:0-1008 GCF_002162155.2 Triticum dicoccoides | reverse complement strand
TAAATCATGGAAATCATGCTTGGACCCAAAAACAGAGTAATAGTCCAAGTAACGGGCCAGAATCGGCCAAAAATGCGAGTGTTGATGACCGATACGTAAATGGACCTTAGGGTTCAACCACTATGGAATCGCTTCGGGACCCCTAAATGATGAGTAATAGTCCACGAATCGCGTCAGAATTGCCCAAAACTGTGAGTGTTGATGACAGAGATGCAAACGCACCCGGGGATTGTAAATAATGGAAATCGCTCTGGGACGCCAAAACGGTGAGTAATAGTACACAAAACAGACCAGAAATTGGCCAAAATTGTGAGTGTCATTGACCGACACGTAAACGCACCACGGGGTTCGTAAATCATGGAAATCACGCTTGGACCAAAAAACAGAGTAATAGTCCAAGAAACGGGCCAGAATCGGCCAAAAATGCGAGTGTTCATGACCGATACGTAAATGCACCCTGCGGTTTGTTAACCGTGGAAATCACTCCGGGGCCCCAAAACAGTGAGTAATAGTCCATGAAACATGCCAGAATCAGCCAAAACTGTGGGTGTTGATGACTAACACGTAAGTGCGCCTTGGGGTTCAACAACTATGGAAATCACTTCAGGCCCATAAAACGGTGACTAAAAGTCCACAAAACGCGTTAGAATTGGCCAAAACTGTGAGTGTTCATAACCGACACGTAAGCGCACCTGGGGGTTCGTTAATCATGGAAATCATTCCGGGGCCCCAAAACAGTGAGTAATTGTCCACGAAACGGGCCAGAATTGGCCAAAACTACTAGTATTGATGACCGACATGTAAACGCACCCCGGGGATCGTTAATCGTGGAAATCACACCGGGGCCCCAAAACAGTGAGTGTTGATGACCGACACCTAAACGCACCTTGGGGTTCAACAACTATGGAAATCGCTTCGGGAGCCCTAAATGGTGAATAATAGCCCACGAATCGCGTCAGAATTGGCCAAAACTGTGAGTGTTGACGACAGAGACGCAAACGCACCCCG
>NW_021277638.1:6445-7866 GCF_002162155.2 Triticum dicoccoides | reverse complement strand
ATTGTATCGATATGATCAAATGGTTGGTTGCTTGCCTGATGGTTCGATGCACTGATACGGTTCTTCGTTAGGGTAATCACGGTACTCCTCGGAGGCAGAACCTGTCGCAAAGGACACCGATACACAACCATCACCAAACAATGTGCAACAATATGATGCATGCATGAAACATGGCAATATGAGTGTGTTGGGCTAATGCAACTAAAACCAGAAGGGTTTGAACCAATTTGAATCAAAGATTCAAATTTCAAACTCAAACATGGCCTTTTAAAGTGCTTTTCCTTGTTCTGCATTAAACATCAGGTTAACTTGTTTAGTCATGCATGAAAATAGTACAGATGGATAGATTGGATTTTTCTGATCATTTTTCATATATAATTTGTCTGATTTGGAGTTACAGAATAAAAGTTATGAATTTTTGAAGTTTAAATAATATTCTGGAATTTCCTGATTTAATTTAAATCCAGAAATATATATATTGCGCCAGCATGACGTCAGCACGACGTCAGCGGTCAACTGTGGCTGGCTGGGGTCAAACCTGACGTGTGGGGTCCACACGTCAGTGACAGGGGGGTTTAAGAGGGGTTAGTTTAATCCTAATTAAGGGTTAGTGGCGCTGGGGCCCACTGGTCAGTGTCAGGGGGGTTAATTAATAGTGATTAGTGTTAAGCTAACCACCTGGCCGACGGGGCCCACGCGTCAGTGACTCTGGGGGGGGGGGTCAAACCCCAGGTCGAACAGGTCAAACCCGCCGGCGGTTAGTCGCCGGCGAGGTCCGCGGCGTACAAGTGCCTCGGGTTTCCTCTGTGGTGCTCCAAACGGCGTGCGGCTAGGTGCGTTGGAAAGCTAGCTCGATGGCGCGTCGGACGGTGGCCGTGGCTGGGCCTGGGGTGGCCGGAGTCGACGGCGGCGAGCTCGGCTGCGGCCGCCGGGGTTCGGTCGTGCACGGAAACGGGGTTGGAGCTCGAAGGCGAGCGAGGCAAGGCGCTAGGGATGCTCTACGGGGCCTTACGAACTTGTTGGACTCGCCGGGGTGACCAAATGGTCACCGGAGCTGCGTCGACGGCGAGCTCGGCGACGGCGGAGGTTCGGCCGTGGTGGGAAACGGGGTTACGGCGCGGGAACGAGGGGGAGAAGAGAGGGAAACGGTGGCGGAGCTCACCGCGGTTGCAGCGGGCGTCGAAGCGGGCTCGGGGACGCACTGGAGACGGCGAATCAACGGCGATGGTGGTCGGAGCCCGAGGAGGAAGACGATGGCGACGGCGGCTCCACGGGGCGTCCGGCGTCTTGTGGCTTGACGGAGAGCTTCAGGGCGAGGGGGCGGAGCTCCTGCGCGAGTCGGGAAGGCGAGGGGAGGCCGGTGGTGGCGGCTATGGCGAACGGCGGCGATGGGTGCGTTCGGACACGGGAGAGAGAGAGCG
>NW_021277638.1:0-4986 GCF_002162155.2 Triticum dicoccoides | reverse complement strand
ATCATATACAATTCTTCCTTAAGGAAACCATTAAGGAATGCCGTTTTGACGTCCATTTGCCATATTTCGTAATCATAGAATGCGGCAATTGCTAACATGATTCAGACGGACTTCAGCTTCGCTACCGGCGAGAAAGTCTCATCGTAGTCAACCCCTTGAACTTGTCGATAACCCTTAGCGACAAGCCGAGCTTTATAGATGGTCACATTACCATCCGCGTCTGTCTTCTTCTTAAAGATCCATTTATTTTCTATGGCTCGCCGCTCAACGGGCAAGTCAGTCAAAGTCCATACTTTGTTTTCATACATGGATCCTATCTCGGATTTCATGGCTTCCAGCCATTTGTCGGAATCCGGGCCCGCCATCGCTTCTTCATAGTTTGAAGGTTCACCGTTGTCTAACAGCATGATTTCCAAGACAGGGTTGCCGTACCACTCTGGTGCGGAACGTGTCCTTGTGGACCTTCGAATTTCAGTAGGGGCTTGATCAGAAGTATCTTGATCATTGTCATTAACTTCCTCTCTAGTCAGTGCAGGAACCTCAGGAACATTTTCTTGAGTTGCGCCATTTTCCGGTTCAGGAGGATATACTTCATCAAGCTCTACTTTCCTCCCACTTACTTCTTTCGAGAGAAACTCTTTCTCCAGAAAGGACCCATTCTTGGCAACAAAGATCTTGCCTTCGGATCTGAGGTAGAAGGTGTACCCAATAGTTTCTTTTGGGTATCCTATGAAGACGCATTTTTCCGACTTGGGTTCGAGCTTTTCAGGTTGAAGTTTCTTGACATAAGCATCGCATCCCCAAACTTTTAGAAACGACAGCTTAGGTTTCTTCCCAAACCACAATTCATACGGTGTTGTCTCAACGGATTTCGACGGAGCCCTATTTAAAGTGAATGCGGCAGTCTCTAAAGCATAGCCCCAAAAAGAAAGCGGTAAATCGGTAAGAGACATCATAGATCGCACCATATCTAACAGAGTGCGATTACGACGTTCGGACACACCATTACGCTGAGGTGTTCCAGGCGGCGTGAGTTGTGAAACTATTCCACATTTTCTTAAGTGTGCCCCAAACTCGTGACTCAAGTATTCTCCTCCACGATCTGATCGTAGAAACTTGATTTTCCTGTCACGTTGATTTTCAACCTCACTCTGAAATTCCTTGAACTTTTCAAAGGTTTCAGACTTGTGTTTCATTAAGTAGATATACCCATACCTACTTAAATCATCAGTGAGGGTGAGAACATAACGATAGCCACCGCGAGCCTCAACACTCATTGGACCGCACACATCAGTATGTATGATTTCCAATAAGTCGGTTGCTCGCTCCATTGTTCCTGAGAACGGAGTCTTGGTCATTTTATCCATAAGGCATGGTTCGCATGTGTCAAATGATTCATAATAAAGAGACTCTAAAAGTCCATCATCATGGAGCTTCTTCATGCGTTTGACACCTATGTGACCAAGGCGGCAGTGCCACAGGTATGTGGGACTATCATTATCAACCTTACTTCTTTTGGCACTCACATTATGAACATGTGTAGCATCACGTTCGAGATTCATAAAGAATAAACCATTCACCATAGGAGCATGACCATAAAACATATCTCTCATAAAAATGGAACAACCATTATTCTCAGATTTAAAAGAGTAGCCATCTCGAATTAAACGAGATCCTGATACAATGTTCATGCTCAAAGCTGGCACTAAATAACAATTATTAAGGTTTAAAACTAATCCCGAAGGGAGATGCAGAGGTAGCGTGCCGACGGCGATCACATTGACCTTGGAACCATTCCCGACGCGCATCGTCACCTCGTCCTTTGCCAGTTTCCGCTTATTCCGCAGCCCCTGCTTTGAGTTACAAATGTGAGCAACTGCACCGGTATCAAATACCCAGGAGCTACTACGGGCACTAGTAAGGTACACATCAACTACATGTATATCACATATACATTTTGTTTTGCCGGCCTTCTTATCCGCTAAGTACTTAGGGCAGTTCCGCTTCCAGTGACCGCTTCCCTTGCAATAAAAGCACTCAGTCTCGGGCTTGGGTCCATTCTTTGGCTTCTTCCCGGCAGCTTGCTTGCCGGGCGCGGCAACCTCCTTGCCGTCCTTCTTGAAGTTCTTTTTACCCTTGCCTTTCTTGAACTTAGTGGTTTTATTGACCATCAACACTTGATGTTCCTTCCTGACTTCTACCTCTGCTGATTTTAGCATAGCAAATACTTCAGGAATGGTCTTTTCCATCCCCTGCATATTGAAGTTCATCACAAAGCTCTTGTAGCTTGGTGGAAGCGACTGGAGGATTCTGTCAATGACCGCATCATCCGGGAGATTAACTCCCAGCTGAGTCAAGCGGTTATGCAACCCAGACATAGTGAGTATGTGCTCACTGACAGAACTGTTTTCCTCCATCTTACAGCTGAAGAATTTGTCGGAGACTTCATATCTCTCGACCCGGGCATGAGCTTGGAAAACCATTTTCAGCTCTTCGAATATCTCATATGCTCCATGTCTCTCAAAACGCTTTTGGAGCCCCGGCTCTAGGCTGTAAAGCATGCTGCACTGAACGAGGGAGTAATCATCGAAACATGCCTGCCAAGCGTTCATAACATCTTGTTCTGCAGGGAGAACGGGTGCGTCACCAAGCGGTGCTTGTAGGACATAATCTTTCTTGGCAGCTATGAGGATGATCCTCAGGTTCCGGACCCAGTCCGTATAGTTGCTGCCATCGTCTTTCAGCTTAGTTTTCTCTAGGAACGCGTTGAAGTTGAGGACTACGTTGGCCATTTGATCTACAAGACATATTGCAAAGATTTTAGACTAAGTTCATGATAATTAAGTTCAACTAATCAAATTATTAGTGAACTCCCACTTAGATTAGACATCCCTCTAGTCATCTAAGTACTACATGATCCGAGTTAAACTAGACCGTGTCCGATCATCACGTGAGACGGACTAGTCAACATCGGTGAACATCTTCATGTTGATCGTATCTTCTATATGACTCATGCTCGACCTTTCGGTCTTCTGTGTTCCGAGGCCATGTCTGTACATGCTAGGCTCGTCAAGTCAACCTAAGTGTTTGCATGTGTAAATCTGTCTTACACCCGTTGTATGTGAACGTCTGAATAAAACACCCGATCATCACGTGGTGTTTTGAAACAGCGAACTGTCGCAACGGTGCACAGTTAGGGGGAACACTTATTGAATTTATTGTGAGGGATCATCTTATTTACTACCGTCGTTCTAAGTAAACAAGATGCAAAACATGATAAACATCACATGCAATCAAATAATAAACGTGACATGATATGGCCAATATCACATAGCTCCTTTGATCTCCATCTTGGGGCTCCATGATCATCTTGTCACCGGCTTGACACCATGATCTCCATCATCATGATCTCCATCATCGTGTCTCCATGAAGTTGCTCGCCAACTATTACTTCTACTACTATGGCTAATGCGTTTAGCAATAAAGTAAAGTAATTACATGGCGTTTCTTGATGACACGCAGGTCATATAAAAGAATAAAGACAACTCCTATGGCTCCTGCCGGTTGTCATACTCATCGACATGCAAGTCGTGATTCCTATTACAATAGCATGAACATCTCATACATCACATATAGATCATTCATCATTCATCACAACTTTGGCCATATCATATCACAAACCACTTGCTGCAAAAACAAGTTAGACGTCCTCTAATTGTTGTTGCAAGTTTTACGTGGCTGAATTAGGGTTCTAGCAAGAACATTTTCTTACCTACGTTAAAGCCACAACGTGATTTGTCAACTTCTATTTACCCTTCATAAGGACCCTGTTCATCGATTCCGCTCCAACTAAAGTAGGAGAGACAGACACCCGCCAGCCACCTTATGCAACTAGTGCATGTTAGTCGGTGGAACCGGTCTCACGTAAGCGTACGTGTAAGGTTGGTCCGGGCCGCTTCATCCCACAATACCGCTGAAGCAAGAAAGGACTAGTAACGGCAAGACAGTTGACAAATCTACGCACACAACAAATTGTGTTCTACTCGCGCAAGAAGAACTACGCATAGACCTAGCTCATGATGCCACTGTTGGGGAACGTTGCAGAAAACAAAAATTTTCCTACTCGTTTCACCAAGATCATCTAGGAGTTCATCTAGCAACGAGTGATTAGATGCATCTACATACCTTTGTAGATCGCGCACGGAAGCGTTCAAAAGAACGGTGATGATGTAGTCGTACTCGACGTGATCCAAATCACCGATGACCAGCGCCGAACGGACGGCACCTCCGCGTTCAACACACGTACGGGACGGGAGACGTCTCCTCCTTCTTGATCCAGCAAGGGGGAAGGAGAGGTTGATGAAGATCCAGCAGCACGACGGCGTGGTGGTGGATGCAGGGCGTCACAGCAGCAAGGCTTCACCGAGACTACGAGGGAGAGACGTAACGGGGGGAGGTGGAGGCACCAGGGGCTGGTCTAAAATCCCTCCTCTCCCCCCCACTATATATAGGGGTGCCAGGGGGGCGCCGGCCCTAGTAGATGGCATCTACTAGGGGGGGCGGCGGCCAAGGGGAGGTTTCCCTCCCCCCCAAG
This sequence comes from Triticum dicoccoides, assembly GCF_002162155.2. Classification (NCBI taxonomy): domain Eukaryota; kingdom Viridiplantae; phylum Streptophyta; class Magnoliopsida; order Poales; family Poaceae; genus Triticum; species Triticum dicoccoides. The sequence continues at coordinate 392 of NW_021277638.1, read as the reverse complement.
GCACCTAGGGGTGCCTTCCACCACATGGACTCTTCCATGGTGGAAACCCTAGGCGCATGGGCCTATAGGGGCTGGTGCCCTTGGCCCATCTAGGACAAGGCGCACCCCCTACAGCCCATGTGGCCCCCCGGGACAGGTGGCCCCACCCGGTGGACCCCCGGGACCCTTCCGGTGGTCCCGGTACAATACCGATAACCCCGAAACTTGTCCCGATGCCCGAAATAGCACTTCCTATATATAATTCTTTACCTCCGGACCATTCCGGAACTCCTCGTGACGTCCGGGATCTCATCCGGGACTCCGAACAACATTCGGGTTTCTGCATATACATATCTTCATAACCCTAGCGTCACCGAACCTTAAGTGTGTAGACCCTACGGGTTCGGGAGACA
>NW_021277637.1:0-3404 GCF_002162155.2 Triticum dicoccoides | reverse complement strand
GATGTTTCCCCCCTTCGTCGGTATCACCTACTACCGTGATTGGGCACATCTAGCATCGTTACTTGTCATGTCATGCATCGATATGCATTTGTTTGCATTGTATTCATTGTTTCTTCCCCCTCTTCTCTCCGGTAGACTACGAGACCGACGCTGCTGCTGCCCAGTTCGACTACGGAGTTGACGACCCCTCCTTCTTACCAGAGCAATCAGGCAAGCCCCCCCTTTGATCACCAGATATCGCCTACTCTTCTCTATACTGCTTGCATTAGAGTAGTGTAGCCTGTTACTGCTTTCCGTTGATCCTATTCTGATGCATAGCCTGACATTGTTTCTACATCTGTTGATACCTTACCTGCAATCCTAAATGCTTAGTATAGGATGCTAGTTTATCATCATTGGCCCTACATTCTTGTCAGTCTGCCTTGCTATACTATTGGGCCGTGATCACTCGGGAGGTGATCACGGGTATATACTATACATACTTACATACTATACAGATGGTGACTAAAGTCGGGTCAGCTCGAAGAGTACCCGCGAGTGATTCACGGATTGGGGGCTGAAAGGACCTTTGCCCCGACGGCCCTCTGTGTGGATCTTTGTGGCGAAGCGACAGGGCAGGTTGAGACCGCCTAGGAGAGAGGTGGGCCTGGCCCTGTTCGGCGTTCGCGGACACTTAACACGCTTAACGAGATCTTGGTATTTGATCTGAGTTGGCTACGAGCCTATACGCACTAACCATCTACGGGGGAGTAGTTATGGGTATCCCGACGTCGTGGTATCAGCCGAAGCACTTCAGACGTCAGCGACGGAGCAGCGCGCGCCGAATTGGACTGGAACGCCACTAGGCTAGGTCTGCTTTCGGCCGCGTACGCAACGTGCAGGTGTGCTATGGGCGATGGGCCCAGACCCCTGTGCGCTTAGGTTTAGACCGGCGTGCTGGCCTCTCTGTTGAGCCTAGGTGGGGCTGCGACGTGTTGATCTTCCGCGGCCGGGCATGACCCAGGACAGTGTGTCCGGCCAAATGGGATCAAGCGTGCTGGGTAAGTTGGTGCACCCCTGCAGGGAAGTTAATCTATTCGAATAGCCGTGATCTTCGGTAACAGGACGACTTGGAGTTGTACCTTGACCTTATGACAACTAGAACCAGATACTTAATAAAACACACCCTTCCAAGTGCCAGATACAACCGGTGGTCGCTCTCTCTCAGGGATACGAGGAGGGGATCGCCGGGTAGGATTATTGCTTTGTGATGTTACTTGGAGGACTTCAACCTACCCTCTTCTACTTGTTGCAAGACGGAGGTGACCAGAAGCATAGTCTTCGTTAAGACTAGCTATCCCCCTCTTATTCTGGCATTCTGCAGTTCAGTGCACTGATATGGCCCTTTACACATATATCCATGCATATGTAGTGTAGCTCCTTGCTTGCGAGTACTTTGGATGAGTACTCACGGTTGCCTTGTTCCCCCTTTTCCCCCTATCTCTATTCGATTGCTGCAACCAGACGATGGATCCCAGGAGCCAGACGCCACCGTCGATGACGACTACTACTCTGGAGGTGCCTACTACTACGTGCAGCCCGCTGACGATGACCAGGAGTAGCTAGGAGGGTCCCAGGCAGGAGGCCTGCTCCTCTTTCGATCTGTATCCCAGTTTGTGCTAGCCTTCTTAAGGCAAACTTGTTTAACTTATGTCTGTACTCAGATATTGTTGCTTCCGCTGACTCGTCTATGATCGAGCACTTGTATTCGAGCCCTCGAGGCCCCTGGCTTGTATTATGATGCTTGTATGACTTATTTATGTTTTAGAGTTGTGTTGTGATATCTTCCCGTGAGTCCCTGATCTTGATCGTACACGTTTGCGTGCATGATTAGTGTACGATTGAATCGGCGGCGTCACAGATAAACCTTAGGTTATCCACTTGAGAGAAATTTGCTACTGTCCTACAAACCTCTACACTTGAAGGCCCAACAACGTCTACAAGAAGAAGGTTGTGTAGTAGACATCAAGCTCTTTTCTGGCGCCGTTGCCGGGGAGGTGTGTGCTTGAAGGTATATCTTTAGATCTTGCAATCGAATCTTTTTGTTTCTTGTTTTATCACTAGTTTAGTATATAAAAGAAAACTAAAAAATTGGAATTGAGGGTGCCTCATGTGCTTCATCTTTTTAATGTCTTCCGTGAAAATAAGGATTCCGATAATTGTGGTCAATTGCTAGAGGAAGAATGTATTAAAATGTTTGGCACTAAATCTTTGAATGATGAGCATGATTGCAATGTTGTTATTATGAATTACTTGAATATCCATGATGCTAATGATACACAAAGCCACAAGCTTGGAATGCTATGTTTGATGAAGATGATATTTTTTGTCCCCCAAGTTTTGATGAGCAAATTTATTTGGATGATAGCATGCCTCCTATTTATGATGATTATATTGATGAAAGTGAGTTTGGAATAGTGTCAACTTTAGGAAGTAATGATCCTACTATTTTGGAGGGTGTGAAATCTTATTGTGATAATTATGAAAGTGGATTTGGAGAGGTCGTGACTTTATTTAGTGATGAATCCACTATTTCGGAAGAGGTTCCAATTGATTATGAGAACAAAGTTGCTATCTATGATGAATATTGTGATGACATATATGCTATAAAGATTAATGATAACCCTGAAATTTGTCATCATCATTTTAATTTTCAATTGTATTATGCTTCACATGATAGTTATTCTGTTGAGTTTGCTCCCACTACTATTCATGAGAACAAATTTGCTTATGTGGAGAGTAGTAAAATTTCTATGCTTGTGCATCATGAAAATAATGTTTTATGTGATGGTTATATTGTTGTATTCATTCATGATACTACTAAAAATTATTATGAGAGAGGAACATGTGTTCTTACATATTGCAATAATATCAAGTTTCCTCTCTATGTGTTGAAATTTTAGAAGTTGCACTTGTTTTGCCTTCCTATGCAAGTTGATTTTTGTTCCCATAAATTGTTTTCTCACAAAATCCCTATGCATAGGAAGTGGGTTAGACTTAAATGTGCTAGTCATATTCTTCATGATGCTCTCTTTATGTTTCAATTCTTATCTTTTATGTGAGCATCATTGAAATCGCCATGCCTAGCTAAAAAGGCATTAAAGAAAAGCGCTTGTTGGGAGACAACCCAATATTTACCTTTACTGTTTTTGTGTGTTCACATAATTATGCTACTGTAGTAATCATGTTTTATAGCTTTTGTTTTCAATAAAGTGTCAAGTAAGACCTTTAGGATAGCTTACGGTGATAGTTGTGTTGATCCTGCTGAAAATCAGAAACTTTTGAACCCAGTAAATTAGTTTTGGTAATTCACAGGAACGTGGTTTTGATCTGATTCTTTTTGCTCTGGGTTGGTACACAAATTG
>NW_021277636.1:0-1101 GCF_002162155.2 Triticum dicoccoides | reverse complement strand
GGAATCCTACTCCCAGTGGGAGTAGGACTCTCCTGCGCCTCCCCCCCTTGGCCGGCCAGCCTCCCCTCCTCTCCTCCTTTATATACTGAGGCAGGGGCACCTCTAAACACACAAGTTGACACAAGTTGATCCTCGTGATCGATTCCTTAGCCGTGTGCGGTGCCCCCTGCCACCATATTCCTCGATAATACTGTAGCGGAGTTTAGGCGAAGCCCTGCTGCTGTAGTTCATCAAGATCGTCACCACGCCGTCGTGCTGACGGAACTCTTCCCCGACACTTTGCTGGATCGGAGTCCGGGGATCGTCATCGAGCTGAACGTGTGCTCGAACTCGGAGGTGCCGTAGTTTCGGTGCTTGATCGGTTGGATCGTGAAGACGTACGACTACTTCCTCTACGTCGTGTCATCGCTTCCGCAGTCGGTCTGCGTTGGGTACATAGACAACACTCTCCTCTCGTTGCTATGCATCACATGATCCTGTGTGCGCGTAGGAAATTTTTTTGAAATTACTACGAAACCCAACAGTGGCATCCGAGCCTAGGTTAATGATGTTGATGTTATATGCACGAGTAGAACACAAGTAAGTTGTGGACGATACAAGTCATACTGCCTACCAGCATGTCATATTTTGGTTCGGCGGTATTGTTGGACGAGACGACCCGGACCAACCTTACGCGTACGCTTACGCGAGACCGGTTCCCTCGACGTGCTTTGCACAGAGATGGCTTGCGGGCGACTGCCTCTCCAACTTTAGTTGAACCAAGTATGGCTACGCCCGGTCCTTGCGAAGGTTAAAACGGAGTCTATTTGACAAACTATCGTTGTGGTTTTGATGCGTAGGTGAGATTGGTTCTTACTTAAGCCCGTAGCAGCCACGTAAACCATGCAACAACAAAGTAGAGGACGTCTAACTTGTTTTTGCAGGGCATGTTGTGATGTGATATGGTCAAGGCATGATGCTGAATTTTATTGTATGAGATGATCATGTTTTGTAACCAAGTTATCGGCAACTGGCAGGAGCCATATGGTTGTCGCTTTATTGTATGCAATGCAATCGCGATGTAATGCTTTACTTTATTACTAAACGGTAGTGATAGTCGTG
>NW_021277635.1:0-789 GCF_002162155.2 Triticum dicoccoides | reverse complement strand
GACGGGACACCTTTGCCTCTATCAAGTGGTATCAGATTTCCAGGTTGCTCGGTGAGATTTTACAGTTTTTCGTAGTTTAGATCGAGTCTGTTCTTCATACCTATAGTCCACGAAAAAGCCACAAAAAAAATATTTAGGGTTAGTTCATCATATCCGAACCAATCTGAGCCTTGCATAATCTTTTTAGGGTTTTGCTTTGTTGAATTTGCGGTTGCATCGTCGTGTCTAGTTGCTGGTCTTAGAGTCTAGTCTTGTAGAGTTTCGAGTTCTGGTCATAAGTTGTCACGCCGCCGCCGCACCATCATCATCGCCCCTGCCATCTACCACCACCGCACCGAATCCGTATCCATATACCACCACCAATCCGTGTCCATATACCACCACCGATCCATATCCATATACTACCACCGCTACCACCACCGCTGCCATATACCACCACCATATATCCACCACCAATCCGAGTTCCTTGCTTATTAGGGTTGTTTTCGAGATCCATCTAGTTTCCGATTCGTGTTTCCTTGCCGGAGTAGGTTTCGGAAAAAAAAAAGAGTCGGGTAGCCACGCTCCGTTTAGGCCCAAAATTTTTCGAAAACGCATTTTTCGAAAAAATTTTGGCTATCCTATTTTTAGGTGTTTCTGAGTGTTTTGAGACAGGTGCCATTATAGGAAGTTTTTTTTGACCCGTTTCCAGTTTTTGGGTCCGGGCAGTCAAAAAAAAAAAATTGGTCGAAAAAATTTCGTGCCCATCCTGTCAGTTTGAGCTAAGAAGAGTTTTGAGACACTCGCCAT
>NW_021277634.1:8536-10487 GCF_002162155.2 Triticum dicoccoides | reverse complement strand
AACTTCATTGTCTTATAGCTCAAAATAATTAGTAAATGCATTAAAAATAAAAAATGAAGTCAGAAAGGGTTGTAAATTGATGATGTGGCTTTGAATGGTGCATTTTGAACACATAAAAACAAGGGGATTCAAATAAGTTCAAAAAAATGAAATCCCTTTGTAACAGACGAGTTTCCGTATGAAACCCTGATAGTTCGAAGGAGATTGTCTGTTTTGTACACGAAGTGCATCCAGTTTCTGCCGTAAGCCTCTCTACTTTCTTGCACATGCTATGTGGGTGAAATCATGATATCATGCCAACTTGGAACCTTTTCAGAATTCATTTCAAATGCTTTTCAATGTCATGGTCTTATAGGTCAAAATAATCAGTAAATGCATTAAAAATAACAAATGAAGTCAGAAAGGGTTGTAAATTGATGATATGGCTTTGACTGGTGCATTTTGAACATAGAAAAACTAGGGGGTTCAAATAAGTTCAAAAAACTTGAAATCCCTTTGTAACAGACGAGTTTCCGTATGAAAGCCTGATAGTTCAAAGGAGATTATCTATTTTGTACGCGAAGTGCGTCCAGTTTCTGCCGAAGCCTCTCTACTTTCTTGCACATGCTATGTGGGTGAAATGATGATACCATGCCGACTTGGAACCATTTCAGAGTTCATTTCCAATGCCTTTCAATTTCATGGTCTTATAGCTCAAAACAATCAGTAAATGCATGAAAAATAACAAATGAAGTCAGAAAGGGTTGTAAATTTGTGATGTGGCTTTGAATGGTGCATTTTGAACACATAAAAACAAGGGGGTTCAAATAAGTTCAAAAAAATTGAAATCCCTTTGTAACACACGAGTTTCCGTATGAAACCCTGATACTTCGAAGGAGATTGTCTGTTTTGTACACGAAGTGCATCAAGTTTTTGCCGTAAGCCTCTCTACTTTCTTGCACATGCTATGTCGGTGAAATGATGATGCCGTGGCAACTTGGAACCTTTTTAGAGTTCATTTCAAATGCTTTTCAATTTCATGGTCTTATAGCTCAAAATAATCAGTAAATGCATGAAAAATAACAAATGAAGTCAGAAAGGGTTGTAAGTCGATGATGTGGCTTTGAATGGTGCATTTTGAACACATAAAAACAAGGGGGGATTCAAATAAGTTCAACAAAAATGAAATCCCTTTGTAACAGACGAGTTTCCATATGAAACACTGATACTTCGAAGGAGATTGTCTGTTTTGTACACGACGAGCATCCAGTTTTTGCCGTAAGCCTCTCTACTTTCTTGCACATGCTATGTCGGTGAAATGATGATGCCATGCCAACTTGGAACCTTTTCATAATTCATTTCAAATTCTTTTCAACTTCATTGTCTTATAGCTCAAAATAATTAGTAAATGCATTAAAAATAAAAAATGAAGTCAGAAAGGGTTGTAAATTGATGATGTGGCTTTGAATGGTGCATTTTGAACACATAAAAACAAGGGGATTCAAATAAGTTCAAAAAAATGAAATCCCTTTGTAACAGACGAGTTTCCGTATGAAACCCTGATAGTTCGAAGGAGATTGTCTGTTTTGTACACGAAGTGCATCCAGTTTCTGCCGTAAGCCTCTCTACTTTCTTGCACATGCTATGTGGGTGAAATGATGATATCATGCCAACTTGGAACCTTTTCAGAATTCATTTCAAATGCTTTTCAATGTCATGGTCTTATAGGTCAAAATAATCAGTAAATGCATTAAAAATAACAAATGAAGTCAGAAAGGGTTGTAAATTGATGATATGGCTTTGACTGGTGCATTTTGAACATAGAAAAACTAGGGGGTTCAAATAAGTTCAAAAAACTTGAAATCCCTTTGTAACAGACGAGTTTCCGTATGAAAGCCTGATAGTTCGAAGGAGATTATCTATTTTGTACGCGAAGTGCGTCCAGTTTCTGCCGAAGCCTCTCTACTTTCTT
>NW_021277634.1:0-1331 GCF_002162155.2 Triticum dicoccoides | reverse complement strand
TCGAGAGGGGTGCGGCAGTGGGGGTTATAAACCACTGCGCGCCCCTCTCAACTAGCAAGGTGGGACTAAACTTTGGCCGCGACGCTGGCAGCACAGGGGCCTTTGGTCCTGGTTGGTGGCACCAACCGGGACTAAAAAGGGGGCCATTGGTACCGGTTCGTGGCACCAACCGGTATCAATGCCCACCCTTTAGTCCCGGTTGGTGGCACCAACTAGGACTAAAGGGGGGCATTAGTCCCGGCTGGTGCCACCAACCGGGACTAAAGGCTTTGCTATATAAGCAACACTTAGCAGTTTCTACAAAAATCACTCTTCTTCTCCACCCCGACGCCCCCACACTGCTCCTCGTCGTCGTCGCCGCCGAGTCGTGCCCCGACGCCGTCGCCCGTGCCCTCGCCCGACGCCGTCGCCGTTCGCCGCCTAGCCCCAACGCCGTCGCCCGCTCCCCGACGCAGTCGCCGCTCGCCATCCTGCCCCGATGCCGTCGCGCCGCTCGCCGCCCTGCCCCGACGCACGCCGCCCTGGCCCTGCCCCGACGCACGCCGCTCCGACCCTCTCCCAACACCGTCGCCGCTCGCCGCCCTGCCCCGACCCCGCGCCCCTGCCCCTCCTCACCTTGGTCCGGCGGCGCCCTCCCCTGTTTTTTTAATATATGTGATAATTGTTTTTGTTCATATATATGATGATTTTTTATAGAATATGATGTTTTTTTTTCAGATTATATGTATATGATTTTTTTATACAATATGATGTTTTTGCTTTTTTATAAGAATGTATATATGTTTGTATGTTCTTTGTGTATATATGTTCATATATGCAAAAGTTAGATTTAGTACATTTTAGGTTAGTTTAATTGTTAGAAAATTTTTAAATATCTAGCTAGGAAAGGAAGAAGAAGAAAAAGAATGAGAGCAGAAAAAGGAAAATAAGAAGAGGAAGAAAGGAGAAGAAGAGGAGAGAAAGAAGAGGAGAATTAAATAAGATGAGGAAAAAAGAAGAAAAAGAAGAGGAGAAGAAGAAAGGAATAGAGGAGAAAGAAGAAAAAAATAGAAAATTTCTATTTTTTTCTCCTTTCTCCTCTATTCCTTTCTTCTTCTCCTTTTTTTTCTTTTTTTTTTCTTCGATTGCTTCTCTTCTATTCCTTTCTTCTTCTCCTCTTTTTATTTCTTATTTTGTCTTCTTATTTTTTATCGGGTATGTCGTTGTCGATATACCCCCTCCCAAGAACTTCAACACGAGGGGGGGTGTACCGATATACCCCCTCCCCGATAACATTATTTTTCCATGTATATGTATGTCGCGTCGTTGTCGATATAACCCCCTCCCGGATA
>NW_021277633.1:4321-11470 GCF_002162155.2 Triticum dicoccoides | reverse complement strand
TCCCCCCCCTCGCTCCTCTGCTCTCTCTCTCTCTCACGGCCGCCCAAATCAGCCGGTGCCCGCCGCTGCAAGGCACCGCGCCCACCGCCGTCCCCTTGCCCCGTGGCTGTGATCCCTAGCTCCGCCTCGCTGTCGTGAAGCTCCACGCCGAAGAACACGCCTGCGGATGCCTAGCAGCGCCGTCGCCGACGCCATCTTCGTCCTCCGCACCGACGGCCGCCGTCGACCGATTCGTCATCACCAGGCCGTCCCCGAGCTCTCTGAGATCACCAACGACCCCGCCGTGAGCTCCTCTACCGACCCCCCCTTCTTCCCTGTCCATTAGCTCATCATATCCGTCGTTTCCGTCAAGACCGAGACCTCACCGGCGCCGGACTTGTCGCCGTCGTCGTTTTGGTTCACCTCCGTCCAAACCGAGCACGCAGACGTACTCAGAGCGCTCCCAGGAGCCCGTAACACCCACCAGCCCCTCCTCCCATGCACCATAGCGCCATCTCCGCTGTTGCCCGAGCTCCGGCCGCCGCCTCGCTCGCCGTCGGCACCGATTCCGGCCGCCCCGAGCGCAACTGACTCCACCAGTAGCTTCGGCTCGTCCCCAGCTCCTCCTAGATGCCCTCCGCGGCCCATTTGGTCGCCGGAGTGGCCAAAACCACTCTCGCCGCCGCGCTAATGGTCGCCGCCGGCCAGAACTCCGGTGGGCTGACGTGGCTTAGTTAATTAGTCACTAACCCCCCCACCTACTGACGCTGACAAGTGGGCCCCAGGGCTTAGTCAAAGCTAACCAGCCCGGGTCAACACGGGATTAGTCCCTGTATCACTGACGTGTGGACCCCACACGTCAGGTTTGACCCGGGGCAGCCCTGTTGACTTGCTGACGCAAGCATGACGCAGTGTGATGTCATAACTCATTTTCTGGATTTAATTTAATTCTGAAAATTCCAGAAAATGCCTAAAACTTCTAAAAATCATAGAAAATTAACCGTAACTCCAAATTAAATAATTTATATATGAAAAATTATCAGAAAAATTCAAGGAATCCATCTGTACCATTTTCATGCATGTTAGAACAACTTATAGCTACTGTTTAGCACAAATCAACTAAATGGCATTTGAATAATCACATATGGAGTTTGAATTTGAATCTTATATTCAAACCAACTTCATTTAATCTGTTGCTAGTTGCATTAGCTCAAAACACATTCATATTGCCATGTCATGAGCATGCATCATATTGTGCATTGCATTGATTGTGTTCCTTTCTGTATTGCCGGTATTTGTCCCCTCTCGATAGACGTGATACCGATGATGTGATCGTTGACACTGATGAAGACTCAATGTTATCTTCAGAAGTGCCAGGCAAGCAAAACCCCCTTGTTCATTCCGATACAATCCCACTCTCTCGCTCCTGCTCTCTTTTACTGCATTAGGACAACAACGATTCAACTGTTACTTGCTGCGGTAGCTGAACCCCTTTATCCTCTGCATGACCTATCATTGCCACAGTAAATAGATTGAAACCCACTAGTATGAGTAGGAGTTGTTTGAGACCTGTTGTGCCTACTCATTCATGCTTGATTGTCATGCCTGCTACTGCTTAGAGTCGAGTCAGGTCTGATTCATCGGGGATGAATCAGAGGCGTGTGAACATGTCCTACTGTGTGTGAGCTAAGTGTGTGAACACGATTTGGTAAAGGTAGCGGTGAGAGGCCATGTAGGAGTACATGGTGGGTTGTCTCATTGCAGCCGTCCTCAGGAACTGAGTTCTGTGTTTGTGATCCATGATTCAGCTACTACCACGCATTGGGCCCGAAACCAATGGACCCTCTCGGCTTCTTAATCACCCTTGTCCTCTGTCCAGGAGTTGCAAGTAGTTTCTGGTGTTTGTAGTATGCTGGAGGCCGTGGACAGCGCTGACCGTAGGGGTGGGCTGTGATGCGGTAGGCACGTGGCCGGGTATACCGGGCGCCCGTTTGGTGTCACGGAACCCTGTTCACATCGTTTGGGGCTGTGAGCGAAACTCCGGCCGGATCTCCTCATGGATGGAACCCGAATAGGCGATAAACCTGGACTAGAGACTCGAGTGTTTAGGTAGGTCGTGGTCTACACCCACGTCGGCTTTCGCTTGAAGTCTGCCGAGCACATGTCGTGTGCAGACGCTAAGTGGTGGAAACATGTATGAAGAAGTACACCCCTGCAGGGTTAACATCATCTATTCGAATAGCCGTGTCCGCGGAAAAGGACTTCTGGGTTGCTTATATCAGTTCATAGACAAGTGAAAGTGGATACTCTAAAATACGCAAGATAAGCGTGAGTGCTATGGATGGCGTTCTCGTAGGGAGACGGGAGCGGATCCATAGTGGTGTATTGATATGGTGAATATGTGGACTCGTGTGCGCCACCTCAAAAGAGTTACTTGCAGTCGTAGTTCAGGATAGCCACCGAGTCAAAGCTGGCTTGCTGCAGTCAAACTCCACCATCCCCTTTGTTGATAATTATGCATGTGTAGATAGATCTGATGTAAGTCTTGCTGGGTACATTTGTACTCACGTTTGCCTATTTTATGTTTTGCAGAGAGACTTCAGTCTCACTAGTAGTTCCACGTGGACTTCGACGTTTAGCTTGATACCTCAGCTACGATCTTGTGCCCTCGGCAGGATCTGATAGATAGTCAGGCTTCTCAGCCTTTTCCATTTATAGATGTCTGTACCCAGACATGATAGCTTCTGCTTGTGCTTTGACTTGTATGCTCTGAGTGTTGGGTCATGAGACCCATGATTGTAATATCGCGCTCCTCGGAGCCTATTGAATAAACTACTTGAGTCGTAGAGTCATTTTGTGATGCCATGTTATATTGCACATATCGAGCATATTGTGTGTATGTTATTGAAATGCTTGGTATGTGTGGGATCTGACTACCTAGTTGTTTATCTTTAGTAGCCTCTCTTACCGGGAAATGTCTCCTAGTGTTATCGCTGAGCCATGGTAGCTTGCTACTGCTCTGGAACACTTAGGCTGGCCGGCATGTGTCCTTCTTCGTTCCTGTGTCTGTCCCTTCGGGGAAATGTCACGCATTGAGTACCGGAGTCCTGTTAGCCCGCTACAGCCCGGTTTACCGGAGTCCTGCTAGCCCAGTGCTACAGCCCGGACCCACTTGCTGATGACCGACACGTTCGATGCTGGGTCATGGATGCCTGTCCCTGTAAGTCTGTGCCACTTTGGGTTTACGACTAGCCATGTCAGCCCGGGCTCTTTATCATATGGATGCTAGCGACACTATCATATACGTGAGCCAAAATGCGCAAACGGTCCCGGGCAAAGGTAAGGCGACACCCGTGGGGATACCGTGCGTGAGGCCGCAAAGTGATATGAGGTGTTACCGGCTAGATTGATGTGACATTGAGTCGGGGTCCTGACAGCGTTGGTATCAGAGCTTGACTGCCTGTAGGATTACCAAGCCAAACTGGTCGAAGTTGAGTCTAGAAATTCTTTAGTTATGTAAGGGAATTGATTGTGGGATGGAACGTAAGGCTCTTTTTACTCCTTTACCTCATGCCCTTCTGATCTGAGTCATCATCTTCTCTTCTACGGGGATTAAGAACTAGGCTATCCCTTCTTTCTATTAGGATCACGTGTTACTAATCAGTGGACTTATAAGATTGTTGGATTTAAGTCTCAGTTCAGTTCCTACTACTTCCGTATATTAATTGTTGATCTCGGAACCTTGATATTGTGCTTCTGAGTGGTTATGCCACCATTTTTGTGATTGTCTCAAATCTTTTTGAGCAATTATAGCCGTTATGCTGTCCGAGTCATCCCAGGTTTCCAAATAGTCCGATGCATTTGCAAATCCCTTCCTTCTGTTTCCGATGTTCCCATGGGCCAGATTAACCACACTAATTGGTGTGTTGAGGTAATTATTGCCTCGACATATATGTTGGAATTATTATTATGACCCTAAGTGCTTAGGGGATCATCTAGTGGTCTAGCCATGATTTGTGTCCTAGTGTGAAGATTCTGGCCTTTATTCTCGGAAGCATCCCGTGATGCTACTTAGTAGTAGGTATTCTACTCCTGGGTTTTGAACCTGAGATTCACTCTACCTACTTCATGTTGATAGTAATTGCTAGTGCCTTTAGGATATTAGTAACCTTTGCGATAGTCCTTGAAGTCCGTGGTATCTTCTTCTTCCAAATACCATGAACTACTTATGGCAGATGTTTATTGGATCAAAAAAAAATCACAATTAGAGTACTCTTGAGGAGTTCTCCATTCATAAATCGTGACTCTGCCAGTTCTACCTTTCTGCATGGGTTATCCGGAAGAAATATGTTGAACTTGGTTCGACATACTAATCTATGCACCCACAACTTAGAAAGTTATATGTTCCTTTGAGTTGTTCTCTTTAGTTGCATTCTGACCCTTGTCCATCAATTGATAGTCAAGAGTATGCGTGCGTTCGTTCATCGATGCCTATGACTCTTGTGGTCTGTCAAGCCATTCTATTCCGGAATGACTAGGAGAAACAAACTCCAGTACCTCTTCCATATCTAGGATTGGGTCAAAGTAGTTGTATTCCGCAGATCAAATGCCAATCCAGCTTTTGGTTCTGCTCTACCTTGGAGTATTACATATTTTATATCGAGATTGTTATAGGAATTGCACACCATCCCATGAACTCTTGGTACAGTGATACTTCTTGCCATCACTGTTCATTCCTCGGCCCTCGTGTTGATGCAACCGGAATACCGACAAATGAATTGTGATGTGTGAAATCAATACTCCTAGCAACTCCGTTGCTTGGTAGTTAAATGGACAATAACGTCATCCTTAGCGAGTTGACTATTGAATCATCACCCTAAGGTTGATTGTGCTATCTAGTCCTTATTTCGGTGCACCCTTCGATTAATGAGTTAGGATTTTGTCAAGTCCTCGCTCATTTGATCATATCGTCTTGCCCCAAAAAGCAAGATTGTTCTCGAGCTTAGTAACATATCGGTGGTTCATGATTTTCCGAAGATCTTCTCGGAAGTATTACCAGGTTATCACCTGACCGCTGTGTTGAGCTCGTGATCAAGTTGGTTTATCCTGTAAACCACCCTTTCTCCAAAAATCTGTGTTGGATATCCCGGAGCTAGTTGGTTAAGCTAGACAACAACTTGGAGAGTTGGAAGATAAAAGCTTGCCTGACTTAGTTCGTTCCAAAGGGATATTTTTGTGTAGTGTGTGTTGAAGAAAGATGATATCTTCATCGATTGGTCCTTGTGATCAGTTGCTGGACCTATTGTCTTATCAATCCTTTGATTTGAGTGTGGGCTATCGTCAAATCAAGTCGGAACCAACGATGTTCGTAATGTTGTCTTACTCGTGGTTGATCCCTCGAGCATACACCATTATATCCTTTGGGTCTGACCAATGCTATCACCGTGTTCACTTAACTATGGAATTCCTTTTAAAAGGAAACCTAGATGAGTTGTTGTTGAGCCCATTGACAACATCCTTGTCTTCTCCATAATTTTGCTGAACATTAAGCTAGTGTTGGAAACTTTTGAAAGCATTTGTTCATGCTAGCTCATGAAGCATATGTTTGGATGAAGGTAGTGACTTCCTTTAATTCATGTGCATCTGATGCAAGTTGCCGCCGTGGATTCGAGAAAGTCAATGTTGCTTTCTTTGGAATCATTCCAAATCAGTCATGCACACGTGCGAAGAATGCTGTGGTTTGAAGACTTGCAACCTTCATTCTATATGTATCCCTAGCACACCAAGCCACTGATTGATTTGTTCAAGGAGAAGGAGTTCCTTCACAAGAGCTAATCCGGACTTATGTAAGGACTTCGATACCCTCGTTGATGGTTCCCCCTCCTGAACTCGGTAGTGTTTTATTATAAGACTACCACGTGGTCATGCTTGTCTGGGACAATGTGTTCACATGTTAGTAGCAGAACCAGCTCATGTTTTGGAGCTTACTATCGTAGTTCATTTCCCGAGAATCTCACAACGTCATCTCGTCGATTTGTGTTGCAAACTTTCATTTTTCTTTCTAGACTTGGTGAGTCTGGGATATCCTGACACCAACCAGAGCTGAATCTCAGGCAGATATGATGGTTGGAACATTTCCCTAAGAACTATAATATTGGTCTCTCGATAACCGGTAAGGTGGATGTCGCGGCCAACACACCCATCCGGTAGACCTATTATTATAGTATCTTGTTTGAGGAAGTTGGCCACCCCCCCCCATAGGGATTTCGTAGGATTTACTCCCTAGTTGCCCCTATGGATTTTTGTGTTCCCGAAGTCCGACCTTTTACTTGATGTTTTAGATATCAAACCATATCTATGAATGGGTTATACTAGCACATCAAGGAGAACATTTGAAGCGGAGTGCTAAATGTCTCTCGGTCGATCATCCAGATTCTATTTGCTTGGCCTCGCTAAGGTGAAATCTGAGAAAGTGTTATCCTCCTTCGCATCTGCATCGCCCATCGCTATTCATCATGGTAGTATGTTGTGTTGTCAGCACCCTTGACGCGGTTGTTGATAAAACCTTGATGATTGTGGAAATGCTCAAGTTCTTGAGAGCACGCACAAGCGCTACGTCTTATCATCGGCACTAGCTGGGATTGCCCCAGATTTCCTCGGTTATGCTATAACCACTCCAACAGTGAATTCACTCTCTATTGTTGGGTTCTTCCCCAGTTACTAGAATCATTCCCAGCATTGGCATTTTGTTCCTAGCTTGCACCGCCAATGTGCCATTCTACCATGGGTCTCTTCCATTTCCGGTGATAAGCAAAATCATCCATTACGTTGTCTTCAACAAGGTAATCCACATCACCGCCAATGGTGATGAGATGACCAACCGAGTGGCTATGCGTGGAGCTTCTGAGTGGTGATGAGGTAACCAACCGAGTGCCGACGCGCGGAGCGGCCGAGTGGTGATGAGGTGACCAACCAAGTGGCGACGCGCGGAGTGGCCGAGTGGTGATAAGGTGACCAACCAAGTGGCGACACGCGGAGCGGCCGAGTGGTGATGAGGTGACCAACCTAGTTGCGACGCGCGGAGCGGCCGAGTGATGATGAGGTGACCAACAGAGTGGCGACGCGCGGGGCGGACGAGTGGTGATGAGTTGATCAACCGAGTGGCGACGC
>NW_021277633.1:0-2784 GCF_002162155.2 Triticum dicoccoides | reverse complement strand
GGGGCCCGATGGGCAAGAAATTCTCGTAAGTCTGGTATATGACCAGGTAGCGTTAGCCGCTAAGTATTCTCAACAGGATTGTAAGCTAGATAGCCTGTTAGATGGTATAGAGGAGGAATATAGTCAGTCCAAGTGACTGTGTAATTTAATGGGCATAAGTAGCCCCTAGCCCGATTAAAATCATTTGTCATGGCGGACCTTTTCGCTTCAGCCGCCGGATCCGATAGTCCGGGGTGTGTCCGAATACCCGCTCAGTTATACAAAACCGGGGTATGCGTGGAGACCAGGCGTAGGGGTCATAAGTGCTTGAACAGACAAGTACCCAACTAGTTATGTTATATTACATGGACAGTAAGAAACATCTTCCAGGGAGAATAGTTCCGTTAGGGGTTCCTTTCCCTGGGTATGCATGCGTCAATGCACATGTCCGGACTGCGAATGATGGCACATGATACAAGACTTCTGGGGATTTTTGTTATAACAAACGAATACATCCTTTTTTCACCGATCGAATATTCTCTTAAGGAAACTAGCTTTCGGCTTCACCCAGTCTGAGGTACACATCCGAATGAACCGGCAGTAACAATCGCAGAGGTGCTCCCCTTATGCCCTAGCCGAATTAACGGGAATGTAGGGCATAAACACAGGAGCTAGGCAACCCAGCTTGGCGACATCTTAAGTCATGTCGATGCATATAATGGTGAAGAAAAGACACACATGGAAAAAGAACGCATATGTGATGGGCAAAAAGCCATTTAAAATAATTACGTTTAGCTTCCGAATAAGAAGCCCCCAGGTATTTCTTACACACATAGTGCGGCCGGAGTAATCCGGGGGTCCGCACTGTATGAAGTACTTTGTGTGAAGAGAAAAGAGGTCGAGAAAGGAAAAGTGGGGTGGAGCATAAGTAAAAAAGGAGGGAGTAAGGAGACGAACACTGAGTTCGGCGTTAGGCGTAGAATCTCCGGAGTCTGGCCGCGTTCCATGGGTTCGGCTCGAGCCTGTTATCCGATGCATTACATAAGCAGTACACTCCTCCGGTGAGAACTTTGTCAATGACGAAGGGACCTTCCCACTTGGGTTTGAGTTTGTCCTTCTTCTTCTCCGGTAGGCGTAGAACGAGCTCGCCAATATTGTAAGTTTTGGCCCGCACTTCTCTGCTTTGATATCGTCGAGCCTACTGCTGATAAAATGCGGAACGGGCTTTTGCGACATCGCGCTCCTCCCCCAGGGCATCCAAGTTATCCTACCGATCTAACTCGGCTTCCTTCTCTTCGTACATGTGTATTCGTGGCGAATCATGTATTATGTCGCAGGGTAGTACTACTTCCGCATCGTACACCATAAAAATGGTGTATATCCGGTGGTGTGATTCGGTGTGGTCCGCAGCCCCCAGAGTACGGAGTCGAGCTCCTCCACCCAGTGTGTATCCGATTCTGTTAAAGATCGCACTAGTCTGGGTTTGATGCCGCTCATGATGAGACCGTTTGCCCGTTCGACCTGGCCGTTTTTTTGGGGGTGGTAGACGGAAGTGTAGTCGAGCTTAATTCCCATTTTGCCACACCAAGTTTTCACTTCATCGTCTGTGAAATTTGAGCCATTATCAGTGATGATGCTGTGGGGACACCGTATCGGTGTACGACCCCGGATATGAAGTCTATTACTGGTTCGGATTCGGCCGTTTTAACTGGTTTGGCTTCTATCCATTTGGTGAACTTGTCCACCATGACCAATAAGTATTTTTTCTTATGTCTTCCCCCTTTAAGGGGTCCGACCATATCCAGCCCCCAGACCGCGAAGGGCCAAGTTATGGGGATTGTTTGGAGAGCGGTAGGGGCATATGACTCTGATTGGCGAAGAGCTGGCAACCGACACAGTGTTGGACAAGGTCCTGTGCGTCTGCTCTGGGTGTCGGCTAATAGAAGCCTGTACGGAAGGCTTTGCTGACTAGCGCTCGAGCCGCGGTGTGGTGTCCGCCCAGTTCGGCATGGATTTCAGCCAAGAGTTGCTGCCCTTCCTCTTCGGAGATGACCTTTGGAGCACTCCGGTCATGCTTTTCTTATAGAGTTCCCCTTCATGGACTTTGTAAGCTTAAGAACGCTGGACTATGTAGCGTGCTTCATTCTGGTCTTCGGGGAGCTCCTGCCTATTTAGGTAGGCCAAGAAAGGCTCAGTCCACGAGGCAATTACGGCCATGATTTCATGGGCCGAAGATGTTATTTCGGTGGTAGAGCCTCTGATTGTGTCTGATGGTTCGGAATCTGGGGGTGTGTTCAGATCCATGCTGGTATTGCCGGACTCCCCTTCCCATACTACGGATGGCTTGAACAACCTTTCCAGGAATATGTTAGGTGGGACAGGGTCGCGTTTGGCGCCGATGCGGGCGAGGACGTCGGCCGCTTGATTGTTTTCTCGAGCCACATGGTGGAATTCGAGCCCCTCGAACCGAGCTGACATTTTGAGGACAGCATTACGGTAGGCCACCATTTTCGGGTCCTTGGCATCAAAGTCTCCGTTTATTTGTGATATTGTGTGGTTCGAATCCCCGCGCACTTCCAGGCGTTGGATGCCCATAGAGACTGCCATCCGAAGACCATGCAACAGAGCCTCATATTCGGTTGCATTGTTGGAGTCTGTGTATAATATCTGGAGGACGCACTAGACCGTGTCTCCGGTGGGAGATGTCAGGACTACACCTGCTCCCAATCCGGCCAGCATTTTAGAGCCGTGGAAGTGCATGATCCAGTTGGAGTATGCGTTGTACTCTTTAGGGAGTTCGGCTTC
>NW_021277632.1:0-961 GCF_002162155.2 Triticum dicoccoides | reverse complement strand
GCTTGAAGGTTGCCGAGTACATGTCGTGTAAACGGCGGTAAGTGGTGAGAGCATGTGTGAAGAAGTACACCCCTGCAGGGTTAACCTAATCTATTCGAATAGCCGTGTCCGCGGAAAAGGACTTCTGGGTTGCTTATATCAGTTCATAGACAAGTGAAAGTGGATACTCTAAAATACGCAAGATAAGCGTGAGTGCTATGGATGGCGTTCTCGTAGGGAGACGGGAGCGGATCCATAGTGGTGTATTGATATGGTGAATATGTGGACTCGTGTGCGCCACCTCAAAAGAGTCGCTTGCAGTCGTAGTTTAGGATAGCCACCGAGTCAAGCTGGCTTGCTGCAGTTAAACCCCACCATCCCCTTTGTTGAAAATGATGCATATGTAGTTAGTTCTGATGTAAGTCTTGCTGGGTACATTTGTACTCACGTTTGCCTATTTATGTTTTTGCAGAGAGACTTCGGTCTCGCTAGTAGTTTCGCGTGGACTTCGACGTTTAGCTTGTTACCTCAGCTACGATCTTGTGCCCTCGGCAGGATCTGATAGATAGTCAGGCTTCTCGGCCTTTTTCATTTATAGATGTCTGTACCCAGACATGATAGCTTCCGCTTGTGCTTGATTTGTATGCTCTGAATGTTGGGTCATGAGACCCATGTTTGTAATATCTCGCTCCTCGGAGCCTATTGAATAGATTACTTGAGTCATAGAGTCATGTTGTGATGCCATGTTGTATTTGCACATATCGAGCATATTGTGTGTATGTTATTGAAATGCTTGGTATGTGTGGGATCTGACCATCTAGTTGTTTATCTTTAGTAGCCTCTCTTACGGGGAAATGTCTCCTAGTGTTTCCACCGAGCCATGGTAGCTTGCTACTGCTCCGGAACACTTAGGCTGGCCGGCATGTGTCCTTCTTCGTTCCTGTGTCTGTCCCTTCGGGGAAATGTCACGCGGTGAATACCG
>NW_021277631.1:0-908 GCF_002162155.2 Triticum dicoccoides | reverse complement strand
TGTGTGAAGAAGTACACCCCTGCAGGGTTAACCTAATCTATTCGAATAGCCGTGTCCGCGGAAAAGGACTTCTGGGTTGCTTATATCAGTTCATAGACAAGTGAAAGTGGATACTCTAAAATACGCAAGATAAGCGTGAGTGCTATGGATGGCGTTCTCGTAGGGAGACGGGAGCGGATCCATAGTGGTGTATTGATATGGTGAATATGTGGACTCGTGTGCGCCACCTCAAAAGAGTCGCTTGCAGTCGTAGTTTAGGATAGCCACCGAGTCAAGCTGGCTTGCTGCAGTTAAACCCCACCATCCCCTTTGTTGAAAATGATGCATATGTAGTTAGTTCTGATGTAAGTCTTGCTGGGTACATTTGTACTCACGTTTGCCTATTTATGTTTTTGCAGAGAGACTTCGGTCTCGCTAGTAGTTTCGCGTGGACTTCAAGGTTTAGCTTGTTACCTCAGCTACGATCTTGTGCCCTCGGCAGGATCTGATAGATAGTCAGGCTTCTCGGCCTTTTTCATTTATAGATGTCTGTACCCAGACATGATAGCTTCCGCTTGTGCTTGATTTGTATGCTCTGAATGTTGGGTCATGAGACCCATGTTTGTAATATCTCGCTCCTCGGAGCCTATTGAATAGATTACTTGAGTCATAGAGTCATGTTGTGATGCCATGTTGTATTTGCACATATCGAGCATATTGTGTGTATGTTATTGAAATGCTTGGTATGTGTGGGATCTGACCATCTAGTTGTTTATCTTTAGTAGCCTCTCTTACGGGGAAATGTCTCCTAGTGTTTCCACCGAGCCATGGTAGCTTGCTACTGCTCCGGAACACTTAGGCTGGCCGGCATGTGTCCTTCTTCGTTCCTGTGTCTGTCCCTTCGGGGAAATGTCACGCGGTGAATACCG
>NW_021277630.1:0-1110 GCF_002162155.2 Triticum dicoccoides | reverse complement strand
AACAATGTGCAACAATATGATGCATGCATGAAACATGGCAATATGAGTGTATTGGGCTAATGCAACTAAAGCCAGAAGGGTTTGAACAAATTTGAATCAAAGATTCAAATTCCAAATTCAAATATGGCCTTTTTAAGTGCCTTTTCTTGTTCTGCTTAAAACATCAATTTAACTTGTTTGATCATGCATGAAAATAGTACAGATGGATAGATTGGATTTTTCTGATCATTTTTCATATATAATTTGTCCAATTTGGAGTTACAGAATAAAAGTTATGAATTTTTGAAGTTTAAATAATATTCTGGAATTTCCTGATTTAATTTAAATCCAGAAATCAATTACTGCGTCAGCCTGACGTCAGTGTGACGTCAGCAGGTCAACGGAACTGGTCCAGGTCAAACCTGACAGTGGGTCCCGCATGTCAGGGTGATTATTTTAATTAAAACTTAATTAAAACTAATCCTGTTTAATTAACAGGGCTGGGCCCCACCTGTCATTGACTCAGGGGAGTCAACCAGGGCCCACCCGTGGTCAAACCCGAGTCGGCTGCACCGGCGTTTAGCCGCCGGCGAGCCCGACGCGGTGGCGGAAGTGGTTTTGGTCATTTCGGCCACCAAACGGACCGCGGAGACCACCGGAGTGGAGCTGAGGCCAACCCGCAGCTCTTGGCGGAGCCCGTTGGGGTCGGGGTGGCCGGAGTCGACGGCGGCGAGCTCGGCTGCGGCCGCCGGGGTTCGGTCGTGCACGGGAACGGTGCTGGAGCTCGAAGTCGAGCAAGGCGAGGCGCTAGGGATGCTCTACGGGGTCTTGCGAACTCGTTGGACTCGCCGGGGTGACCAAATGGTCACCGGAGCTGCGTCGACGGCGAGCTCGGCGACGGCGGAGGTTCGGCCGTGGTGGGGAGGTGGCTACGGTGAGGGAACGAGGGGAAGGAGAGGGGGAAACGGTGGCGTAGCTCACCGCGGTTGCAGTGGGCGTCGAAGCGGGCTCGGGGACGCGCTGGAGACGGCGAATTCGACGGCGACGGTGGTCGGAGCCCGAAGAGGGGAACGGCGACGTGGCGGCGATGCAGGGCTTCCGGGGAGCTGTGGAGCGGTGGGGAGGAAGAGG
>NW_021277629.1:0-1386 GCF_002162155.2 Triticum dicoccoides | reverse complement strand
CACAAGACGTGCCACCGGGATTACCGCCTATTCGAGGGATTGAGCATCAGATTGACTTAATTCCCGGTGCTTCACTGCCAAACCGTGCACCATACCGTACCAATCCAGAGGAGACGAAGGAGATTATGCGTCAAGTACAAGAGCTTCTCGACAAAGGTTATATACGCGAATCCCTTAGTCCTTGTGCTGTTCCTATTATTCTAGTGCCGAAAAAGGATGGTACATCACGTATGTGTGTTGATTGTAGAGGCATTAATAATATTACTATTCGTTATCGTCATCCTATTCCTAGGCTAGATGATATGCTTGATGAATTGAGTGGCTCTACAATATTCTCCAAAGTTGATTTGCGTAGTGGCCACCATCAAATTCGTATGAAATTGGGAGATGAATGGAAAACAGCATTTAAAACTAAGTTTGGATTATATGAGTGGTTAGTCATGCCTTTTGGGTTAACTAATGCACCTAGTACTTTCATGAGATTAATGAACGAAGTTTTACGTGCTTTCATTGGACGATTTGTGGTAGTTTACTTTGATGACATATTGATTTATAGCAGATCTTTGAAAGAACATTTGGAACATTTACGTGCTATTTTTATTGCTCTACGTGATGCACGTTTGTTTGGTAACCTTGGGAAGTGCACCTTTTGCACCGACCGAGTATCTTTTCTTGGCTATGTTGTTACTCCACAGGGAATTGAAGTTGATAAAGCCAAGATTGAAGCTATTGAGAGTTGGCCGCAGCTCAAAACGGTCACACACGTGAGGAGTTTTCTTGGCCTCGCTGGATTCTATAGGCGTTTTGTGAGAGATTTCAGCACCATTGCTGCACCTCTCAATGAGCTTACAAAGAAAGATGTGCCTTTTCTTTGGGGTACCGCACAGGAAAAAGCCTTCTCCGTATTGAAAGATAAGTTGACACATGCTCCTTTACTCCAACTTCCTGATTTTAATAAGACTTTTGAGCTTGAATGTGATGCTAGTGGAATTGGATTAGGAGGTGTGTTATTACAAGATGGCAAACCCGTTGCATACTTTTCTGAAAAATTGAGTGGGCCTAGTCTGAATTATTCTACTTATGATAAAGAATTATATGCTCTTGTTCGGACTTTAGAAACATGGCAACATTATTTATGGCCCAAAGAATTTGTTATACATTCTGATCATGAATCTTTGAAACATATTAAAAGTCAAGCTAAACTGAATCATAGACATGCTAAATGGGTTGAATTCATTGAGACTTTCCCTTATGTCATTAAACACAAGAAGGGAAAAGAAAATGTTATTGCTGATGCATTGTCTCGTCGCTATACTATGCTTTCACAACTTGACTTCAAAATATTTGGTTTGGAGACCATCAAAGATCAATATGTGCATGATGCTG
>NW_021277628.1:0-894 GCF_002162155.2 Triticum dicoccoides | reverse complement strand
TTTTTCTTTCTGTGCGTACTACTCCAGCTTTCAAGTGCCAGGCTTCAATAAATCTGAAATTTCTATCGCTCAATTTGCAGTGTTTATTTTACGGTTACCACTGGGAAATGCTTCCTTTTAATCATTTTTATCTGGTACACACCATTGTAAGTGTATAAGAAATCAAGTTCATTCTGGAAGAATATTCACTCATGATAGTTTTGAGTTTCGGTAAAGCAGAATGTGTACATTCATTTTAAATTGTCCTATGGATAATAGATTGTTCCGCATAAAAGAAACACTACACCACGACACTTTATTCCCTACTGATGTGTGCTGGCAAAAGTCATTTTCGCCGACCGACAGTTAGTTGAAGAAACTTCTAAGTGATAGTTGGTTGGGAAAACATTTGTACATCGAGTGATGGTGGTCGGGAATACAAAAGTCTCTGCTGTCGAACAGTCGGTCAGGAAAGATCGTATCCTCATCTAATGCTCAGTCAGCAAATAACGCCGACCAACAGCAGGTGGTAAAATGATGCTTACAAAAAATTATGCTCGATTAGGATGTAATGATGAGTGATGCTACTTGGGATGATGCTCAATTAGGTAGAGGACACATCAATGGTGGGGTAGCCATAGGCATAGCTAATAGGTGGAGTAGGAGAAAATGTACATATGATGGTGATGTGAGCACATACACAGGAGTGAAGCTAGCGAAGATACAACAAGCTTGCAGCGAGAAGAGGAATGGAAGAGGATTTGGAGGAGAGGAGATGGGGGCCATGGTATAAATTTAGAGGATTAGGAAAAGGGTGTGCACATGATGGCGAAATGATTTGGAGTAAGCAAATGATAGAACAATGGCGTAGCCGAATGTGACGAGGGGCGGGGGAAACCGGTCAAGATGGCGTCC
>NW_021277627.1:0-894 GCF_002162155.2 Triticum dicoccoides | reverse complement strand
TTTTTCTTTCTGTGCGTACTACTCCAGCTTTCAAGTGCCAGGCTTCAATAAATCTGAAATTTCTATCGCTCAATTTGCAGTGTTTATTTTACGGTTACCACTGGGAAATGCTTCCTTTTAATCATTTTTATCTGGTACACACCATTGTAAGTGTATAAGAAATCAAGTTCATTCTGGAAGAATATTCACTCATGATAGTTTTGAGTTTCGGTAAAGCAGAATGTGTACATTCATTTTAAATTGTCCTATGGATAATAGATTGTTCCGCATAAAAGAAACACTACACCACGACACTTTATTCCCTACTGATGTGTGCTGGCAAAAGTCATTTTCGCCGACCGACAGTTAGTTGAAGAAACTTCTAAGTGATAGTTGGTTGGGAAAACATTTGTACATCGAGTGATGGTGGTCGGGAATACAAAAGTCTCTGCTGTCGAACAGTCGGTCAGGAAAGATCGTATCCTCATCTAATAATCAGTCAGCAAATAACGCCGACCAACAGCAGGTGGTAAAATGATGCTTACAAAAAATTATGCTCGATTAGGATGTAATGATGAGTGATGCTACTTGGGATGATGCTCAATTAGGTAGAGGACACATCAATGGTGGGGTAGCCATAGGCATAGCTAATAGGTGGAGTAGGAGAAAATGTACATATGATGGTGATGTGAGCACATACACAGGAGTGAAGCTAGCGAAGATACAACAAGCTTGCAGCGAGAAGAGGAATGGAAGAGGATTTGGAGGAGAGGAGATGGGGGCCATGGTATAAATTTAGAGGATTAGGAAAAGGGTGTGCACATGATGGCGAAATGATTTGGAGTAAGCAAATGATAGAACAATGGCGTAGCCGAATGTGACGAGGGGCGGGGGAAACCGGTCAAGATGGCGTCC
>NW_021277626.1:0-1004 GCF_002162155.2 Triticum dicoccoides | reverse complement strand
CTTAAGTTAATTCTAACTAAACTGTTTGTGGGGCCGGGGCCCACTGGTCAGCGACTAATCAGCTAACTAACCTAGGTTAATTAGTGTTAAACTAATACTAACTAAAATGTCAGGGGGGTGGCCCACACGTCAGTGACACACGGGGAAGGTCAAACCTGGGTCAACTCGCCGGAGTTGACCCGCGACTCGTCGCCGGCGGAGCCAGAGACGGCGGAGGGGTGCGGGTTTCCTCCTCCGGCGACCAAATGGCCGGCGGAGAGCGTCTACGTGACGCGGGCGCTCGTCCGCGTCGAGTAGTGGCAGCGGCTGGGCCTAAGATGGCCGGAGTCGTCACCGGCGTCGAGCGTGGCGGTCGCCGGAGCTCGGGCGAGCTCGGGGTTGACGCTACGGTGGCCGGGGAGGCTCGTGCGGGGCACCTACGTGTTCCAGGCAGCGCAGGGAGGAAGCTGAGCACGACAGCCGGGCCACTAGGTGGCCGGAGGCACGTCGGCGGCGATCACAGACGGCGGCGGGTTTCGGTCATCAAGGGGGCACGGCTACGGCAACCAAACGAAGAGGGAAAGAGGGGGAAACGGTGGCAGAGCTCACAGGGATTGCGACGGTGGCCTCGGGGAGCTCGGGGAGGCGTCGGAGGCGGCGAATCGACAGCGGTGAGCTTCGGTGGCCGGCGACGGAACGGCGATGGTGGCGGCGTTGCAGGGCTTCCGGAGGGCCGTGGGTCGGTGGAGAGGGAAGAGGGGGTCGAGGCGGAGCCTCTGGGCTAGTCGGGGAAGCGAGGGAGGCCCGGTGGCCGTGGTTATGGCGAGCGGCGTCGGCGGCTGCGCTCTGCTTCGGGAGAGGGGGCGAGGGAGGCGAAGCAGGGAGAGAGGGAAGAGGTGCACGGGAGAGTGAGGGGGGTCAGGGGGATCGGGACGGCCTGCGGAAGTCGTCCACGCGGCCAGGAGCTCGTCGGCAAGCAGGAGGTGGCCGCGCGGCCGTGCGCGTGCGAGCACGCAGCAGCTTCG
>NW_021277625.1:0-720 GCF_002162155.2 Triticum dicoccoides | reverse complement strand
TTAATTTAGGTGTTTCATATATTGTGCTATAGCTAGCTAATTAATAGAGAGAAGTGTCCTCTCTTTTGTCCGTGCTTGGTCGACGTTACGTACCATACATACATACGTATAGAGAGGACTAGCTAGACACGCTAGCTAGCTAGTAAGCAAACAGAAGATCGTCATGAACATATATGCATACAGAGAGAAGTGATATCGACCACCTCTCCTTCTCCGAGAGATTGGTCGAACAAACAAGTTCTCGTATATCTATCCGACACTACCGGCTACATATATACAATAATTATCTTTTACAAATATATAATCTCCTAAAATACGAACGCGTGGTCCACATAGTATTCTCCGTCTTCAGCGATCACGTGGTCAAGAAAGAATGCCGCCAATTCCTCTTGAATTGCTCGCATGCGATCTGGTGCTAGGAGTTCATCCCGCATCCGAAACATCTAATTTTAAGAAGGGGGTCAATACATACATACATACATATATATATATATATATATATATATATATATATATATATATATATATATGAATGAATGAAACTCAACACAAATGATGGTAATAAAATAAAATTGTGAATATTGTTATTTACGCACTTCATATTGTTTGTCGGAGTAGCCCCGCTCACTGGTCGTGTGGCGGATGGACTCGCAAATGTAGTATCCACAGAAATCATTCCCTTGTTCCTGCCACAACCACTTTACAAGAAATAGAGGTCAA
>NW_021277624.1:0-1233 GCF_002162155.2 Triticum dicoccoides | reverse complement strand
TTTATAATTTTCCTAAAACTAAAAGCAAAAACAATTAAAAAATAAAGCAAAAAACAAAAGAAAATAAATAATGCAGAAAACAAAACAAAAAACAACAATAAGTATTTTGTTGTAAGTAGAAACAAAATAAAATAAATAAAGCAAGAAAGAAAACAAAAAAACAAAAAAAGTGTTTTCAAATTTGAAAACTAATGGCACTAACAGAAAGTTTATAATTTTCCTAAAACTAAAAGCAAAAACAATTAAAAAATAAAGCAAAAAAACAAAAGAAAATAAATAATGCAGAAAACAAAACAAAAAAACTGGAAAAAATAAATATAGCAACAATAAGTAAAGAAAACAAAAAAATGCCTCCTACTGGGGCCCCACGGCCTGAATACGACATGAAACCCTACTATGGGCCAGGATTCAGGCCCGTAGTAGGCCCAGAAGGCCCATCAGGCAAAGCAATAGCAAGTAGGCCCGAAAGCCTGCGGTGGAGAGGAGCTCGAGAGGGGTGCGGCAGTGGGGCTTATAAACCACTGCGCGCCCCTCTCAACTAGCAAGGTGGGACTACACTTTGGCCGCGAGGCGGGCAGCACAGGGGCCTTTGGTCCCGGTTGGTGGCACCAACCGGGACTAAAGGGGGAGGCATTAGTCCCGGTTGGTGCCACCAACCGGTACCAAAGGCCGCCGGTTCCCGCCCTTTGGGCTGCCGAAAAAGAGGCCTTTGGTCCCGGTTGGTGGCACCAACCGGGACTAAAGGGTGCATTAGTCCCGGTTGGTGCCAACAACCGGGACTAAAGGGTTTGCTATATAAGCAACACTTAGCAGTTTCCGGCCAAATCGCCCACTTCTCCCCCGACGCCCCCTGCTCTCATCCAAGAGGTTGGTGCCAACAACCGGGACTAAAGGAATAGAGGAGAAGAAGAAAAAATAGAAAAAAAAATTCTATTTTTCCTTCTTCTCCTCTATTCCTTTCTTCTTCTCATCTTTTTTTTCTTCTTCTTCTTCCTTCTTCCTTCTTCCTTCTTCCTCTTTTCTTCCTTTTCCTTAATTATTTTCCTTTCTCGTCGTTGTCGCGTCGTTGTCGATATAACCCCCTCGAGATAACTTCGACATGAGGGGCGGTCGATATATATAACCCCTCTCGACCGTGATAACTTATACAACGGCAGCACCCCCCCCCTCGGCCCTCTCGCTCGACCAAAACTCTCGAGGACACCCAAACCCTAGAGATAAAACGATGTTGGT
>NW_021277623.1:0-1468 GCF_002162155.2 Triticum dicoccoides | reverse complement strand
CGCCCCAATGCTTGTCGATCCTGCACTTCACGTTCAGCTTTACAAGCAAGATGGAATAAACGAGTGATATTAGTATACTCCTTATAGTCTAGAATGGTCTGAATCTCTCTATTTAATCCACCCAGAAAACGTGCAAGCATAGCTTCATTCTCCTCAACAATACCACATCTAATCATGCCAGTTTGTAATTCCTGATAATATTCTTCTACAGAATTTTTCCCTTGTCTTAAACGCTGCAATTTTTGAAGCAATTCACGTTGATAATATGGTGGAACCCAACGCGTACGCATAGCAATTTTCAAAGCAGCCCAAGTAGTTGGAATAGGATATAATCTACAATGTTCAGACCACCATACACATGCAAAACTAGTGAAAGCACAAACGGCAGCAGCAACTCGTCTCTCCTCAGGATATTGTAAACATGTAAATCGTTGTTTAGTTTCTAACTCCCAAGTAAGATATATATCAGGAACATATCTTGATAGAGGCGGGGTGTCCCGATCTTTCGATGAGATGATAACTATCGATTTGGTGGAGACGACTTTGACGATCCGACTACAAACGTGCAATGACGTTGTGCCTTAGCAATCGCTAAACCAACTCCGAAAGGTTATTGACCACGCCGGAGCACGATCAACCTGACCACGAAGGTCTATTCCTGCAAGCAATCGAAGAACAAGCAAGAATATGATAAAAGCAATCTGAATATCGCGAATATGTATGAAGTATTAATAATGGTGGGGATCCGAAAAGTGGTCTTGGTCTGGTCGTTGGACACAAACGAAGCACACGAAGTTGCAATGGCTAACTTTTAACTAAACAAATCCCAAGAAAAAATCTACTAGATGGATCTACTTATATAGGAGCAAGGGGTGGCGGCCAAGGAGGTGGGAGGACGTCCCAAGGCAGCCTAAAACTAACCCTAGGTCGTACAAGGCTCATGGGCCCAAGTGGAGGTGATGTAACACCTTTGGACTTGTAGTTTGACTCGGATTCTGCTGCAGCATCAGATTGTTTCGTCCACAACTCGACGCTCCGGACGAATTTGAAGGTGATTCCAATTGGGTTGGAAAGTGCACGAAATCTAGTTTCCAACAAAAAAAGAATCACCCAATTCGGAGTCCGTATGAAAAATTTGTGTGCGTTTTGAGTCAGGTGTGTCTGTGCAGTCCGAATCTGAATCCAGAACGTGAGAGACTTGGACTCTATCTTCTCTTGGGCCAAAAGTGACGTGAGAGAACTTTTTGGACAGCAAATAAACATCTCTTTCTTCCTTATCTTCATATGTGGATTGTACAAATGTCCCATACACCTGCAATTAGACAAAACACAAAAGTGTGTGAAGTATTTTTGTTCTGGATAACATAAATAGATTATTGAATAGTTTGCACTAGAAATCACCTGACAAATATGCATATATGCAATATTTTTGGTCATATCCAAGGTAGTCATGTCCTCATCATCCTCC
>NW_021277622.1:0-1687 GCF_002162155.2 Triticum dicoccoides | reverse complement strand
ATAAGGGACGAAGACGGGGAAACATGTCGGATGCGATCATACCAGCACTAAAGCACCGGATCCCATCAGAACTCCGAAGTTAAGCGTGCTTGGGCGAGAGTAGTACTAGGATGGGTGACCTCCTGGGAAGTCCTCGTGTTGCATTCCTTTTATAATTATTTTTTGCGCCTTGTGACAAACATATCGCACGTGCGCGATATATATTAATCCCGTTATATTATTTTTGACGTTTGCGATATGTTTAAGCTCGATGCTCATTGCTCGCGCGTCTTGGGGCGGCTTTGTGGCGCGAAGAGCGCTTTCTGAAAGGGGTGGAAAAAACTCGTGTTGCTGCGGTATGGAGGGAGGGGTGGAAACCGTGGAAAACTCGTCTCCGTGATTGAGCGGGAGAGTAAGTAGTATAGGACACTATCCATTGTTAGGGAACAGTTGTAATGTTAGTGAGAATGTAGAATCGTCTTTGGAGCGGACCTGGGAGTGGCAAGCATAAGGGACGAAGACGGGGAAACATGTCGGATGCGATCATACCAGCACTAAAGCACCGGATCCCATCAGAACTCCGAAGTTAAGCGTGCTTGGGCGAGAGTAGTACTAGGATGGGTGACCTAGCGGGAGAGTAGTACTAGCGGGAGAGTAAGTAGTATAGGACACTATCCATTGTTAGGGAACGGTTGTAATGGTAGTGAGAATGTAGAATCGTCTTTGGAGCGGACCTGGGAGTGGCAAGCATAAGGGACGAAGACGGAGAAACATGTCGGATGCGATCATACCAGCACTAAAGCACCGGATCCCATCAGAACTCTGAAGTTAAGCGTGCTTGGGCGAGAGTAGTACTAGGATGGGTGACCTCCTGGGAAGTCCTCGTGTTGCATTCCTTTTATAATTATTTTTTGCGCCTTGTGACAAACATATCGCACGTGCGCGATATATATTAATCCCGTTATATTATTTTTGACGTTTGCGATATGTTTAAGCTCGATGCTCATTGCTCGCGCGTCTTGGGGCGGCTTTGTGGCGCGAAGAGCGCTTTCTAAAAGGGGTGGAAAAAACTCGTGTTGCTGCGGTATGGAGGGAGGGGTGGAAACCGTGGAAAACTCGTCTCCGTGATTGAGCGGGAGAGTAAGTAGTATAGGACACTATCCATTGTTAGGGAACGGTTGTAATGGTAGTGAGAATGTAGAATCGTCTTTGGAGCGGACCTGGGAGTGGCAAGCATAAGGGACGAAGACGGGGAAACATGTCGGATGCGATCATACCAGCACGAAAGCACCGGATCCCATCAGAACTCCGAAGTTAAGCGTGCTTGGGCGAGAGTAGTACTAGGATGGGTGACCTCCTGGGAAGTCCTCGTGTTGCATTCCTTTTATAATTATTTTTTGCGCCTTGTGACAAACATATCGCACGTGCGCGATATATATTAATCCCGTTATATTATTTTTGACGTTTGCGATATGTTTAAGCTCGATGCTCATTGCTCGCGCGTCTTGGGGCGGCTTTGTGGCGCGAAGAGCGCTTTCTGAAAGGGGTGGAAAAAACTCGTGTTGCTGCGGTATGGAGGGAGGGGTGGAAACCGTGGAAAACTCGTCTCCGTGATTGAGCGGGAGAGTAAGTAGTATAGGACATTATCCATTGTTAGGGAACGGTTGTAATGGTAGTGAGAATGTAGAATCGTCTTTGGAGCGGACCT
>NW_021277621.1:0-1476 GCF_002162155.2 Triticum dicoccoides | reverse complement strand
GCATCATGCATCATGCATCATGCATATATGTCTCTGTCCAACAGGTCATCATGCATCATGCATATCCGTTAGTCCTTGGATCGAACTTCACATGCATCATGCATGTCTCCATCCAACAGGTCAAGAGTCAAAACTAAAACTTCCTTTTAGATAATCATACTTCACGCGATCATTCTGCTGGCAACAAATGCCAGGCTGCGGCACGCACTGACGAGCAAAACTGCTAACAGCAACACGTCAGAAATGGTACTTGTACACCTACCAAACGGCCCTCTAGATTTCACTAAAACGGGTCAAGAGAGCAACTCTCCAAAACGCATCACTATTGCCCCGGTGCGCTCTCAAAAATCAGCTCATGAGGCCGTATGGGTGCGAAGCATGTTTCTGAAGATTATATAAAGCTACACAAAATTTGTCTCGCGATTCTATGAGAATGGAATGGACATCAACATTAAACTAAGCGCTTGATGATGAGGTAGGCAATTTGGTGCTCGGGCTCACCTGGACCTGATATCTTGGACGTTGGTTGGCATGTTGGCATCTGGTAAAGTGTGGCAGATGTGTCAGAGCTGGTTCGCTGGAAAAGAGGTATACGGAGGCTATACGGTGCGCTATGTGGGGCCGGTCGTAGGCGCATGGGGTTGGTCCGTCACGGAGGAGAGCTGGGGCCAGTTCTTTTCGGCAATTCTCCCAGAATTGACCCTCTCCCCAGCTTCTCCCAGAACTGTCACTTCATTTTTTTTTACAATTCCTAGCTAGTTAAGGTCTAATTAGCTAGGAATTGTAAAAAAGTATCAAGTGGCAATTCTGAGAGAAGCTGGGGAGGGGATCAATTCTGGGAGAATTGCCCAAAAGAACTGGCCCCTGAGCCTTAGGCACAGAATGTTGCTCGCCGAATTGAGCCGTCCAGTGCACAACGTGCAAGCGCACACGTGTGGTGGTTGGGGGTCCCTTGCAAAATTAAATTTTGGGTGGTAGATGGTTCTGGTCGAGGCTGCCTCGTGTTAAACCAAGACAGTGCTCGCTGTTCCTCTCAAAAAAAAAGGCAGAGCTCGCTGTTAGATCCATGGAGGCGCCGGCGACTGGTTCCACCCGCGGCGAAGACATGGAGGCCCACGGCTTGGAATCCCTTCTAGATGCAGTCGACAGGTGCGCAAGCCTGTTTGCCTCGGTCGTCCTTTTGCGTTTTATTTGTGCATTATTCGTGATTTTGTCCGCGGTAAAGCAACTCTGAGACGATTTGATACCATGTTTCCACTGCAAGAGGAATTCGTTGCAGAGCAACCAAATCCGGCGCCCCTTGCTGTACTGCCGCGGGGTGGAGCGATTTAGGAATTGTGCATCCGGCTGCGTACAGGACGTGGGGAACCGCAGATCGCACAGAAGTGTCTGCCAGGCCAGGGGAAGGAAGAACACTACCCCGACGCAGTCCGCGCAGTCAACCGGGAAGGTTAACCCAGAGGCTCCAGGCTGTAC